>NW_019154152.1:4387152-4512293 GCF_002288905.1 Enhydra lutris kenyoni
TGCGGGACTCGATCCCAGGACCCTGAGATCATGACCTGAGCTGAAGGCAGTGGCTTAACCCACTGAGCCACCCAGGCGCCCCAGCTTGTAGATTTGTACAAAAAATCCTACTGTGATATTGATTGAACTTGTGTTTAATCTATATATCAGTTTGGAGAGAATTGATATATTAACTAAATTAAATCTTCTGATCCATTCACATGGTATCTATTTTATTTTATTTTAATTCCAGGGTAGTTAGCATACAGTTTTATATTAATTTCAGGTATACAGTATAGTGATTCAGTTATTCAGTGCTCATCAAGATAATGTACTTTTAGGGGTGCCTGGGTGGCTTAGTCGGTTAAACGTCTGCCTTCAGCTCAAGTCGTGATCCCAGGGTCCTCAAATCGAGCCCTGCTTTGGGCTCCTTGCTCAGTGGGGAGTTACCTTCTCCTCTCCCTTGATCCCTCCTCCTGCTTGTGCTTGGTCTCTTTCTCTCTCTCTTTCTCACTCAAATAAATAATAAATAAAAAACCTTAAAAAAAGATAATATACTTTTAATCCCCTTAAACTATTTTACCCATTCCTCACCCATCCTGCCTCTGGTAACCATCTGTTTTCTGTAGTTTAGAGTCTGTTATTTGGTTTGGTTTTCCCCTCTTTGTTCAATTTTTTTTTCTTAAGTGCCACAGATGAGTGAAATCATACAGTATTTGTCTTTCCCTTACTAGCTTATTTTGCTTAGCATTATACTCTTTAGATCCATCCATGTTGTTGCAAATGGCAAAATTTCATTCTTTTTCATGCCTGAAGAATATTCCATTGTAGATATATGCCACATCTTTTTTTTTTTTTTTTAAGATTTTATTTATTTGACAGATCACAAGTAGGCAGAGAGGCAGGTGGGGGGGCGGCAGGCTCCCTGCTGAGCAAAGAACCCAATTCAGGGCTTGATCCCAGGACCCTGGGATCACGACCTGAGCCAAAGTCAGAGGCTTTAACCCACTCACCCACCCAGGAGCCCCTATATGCCACATCTTTATCCATTCATCTATTGATGGATACTTAGGCTGCTTCTATAATTTGGCTGCTGTAAATAATGTTTTAGTAAAGATAGGAGTGCATCTATCCCTTTGAATTAGTGTTTGTTGAGAGATTTTTTTTTTTGTTTCCTTCATTATTGTTTTGCAGTTGTAGTTTTTTACATATAAATCCTATACATATTCTGTTATTTTCTAAATAATTCATGTTTTCTGATGCACTTGTAAATGATACTTTAATAAAAAATAATGTCTTTGTGTTTTGTTCCTTGCTAATCTCACTTACTAGTTCTAGTAGCTTTTGTAGATTCTTTGAAATTTTTTATGTAGATAGTTGTGTCACTTACAAATCGAGGGGACAGTTTTGTTTTTCCCCTTCTAATCTTTAGGCCTCTTTTCCTTTTCTTGTCTTGTCACACTTAGTGTACATCCACCACAGTGTTAAGTAGGAGTGGTGATGACAGGTATCCTTACCTGTTCCATGTTTGCAGGCAAAAACATGGAGTGTTGCTCCATTATATATGATACTAGCTTTAAGTTTCAGGTTGATAAACTTTTTCAGGTTGGGAAAGTTTCTTCTATTCCTCCTTTGCTAGCTTTAAATTATAAATGGATGTGCTTCTTCTCTGTTAAGTTGATCATATGGAAGTTTTCTTCAGTTCTTGGTCTGGTGAATTATAGCAGTCAATTTGCAAATACTGAATTAGCCTTGAATTCCCAGGATCAACTTCATGTAGTCAGATATAGCCTCTTTACACATCACTGGTTACAATTTGCTAATATTTTGTTGGGGGTTTTTCATTTGTATTCACAAGGGATGTTGGTCTGTGGTTTTCTTGTTATGTTCTTGTCTGGTTTGGGTCTCAGTATAATGCTTACCTTTGTCAAAAATAGGTTTGGAAATATTTCTTCCTTTTCTATATTCAGTAAGTTATTATGGAGAATTAATATTGTACCTTGCTGAAATGTTTAATTGAATTTGCTCATGAACCTGTAAGGCCTAGAACTTTTTTTTATTGGAAGGTCTTAAACTAGAATTTAGAGACATAGGAGTATTCAGGACATCTGTTTCTTTTGTGTCTTTTTTTTTTTCCCTTTTGTGTCTTTTTAAAAATTAACCAATTTCATATGAATTGCTCAGTTTATGAGCATGAAGTTATTTGAAAGACTCCTTTATTATAATACTAATGTTTGTTGAATCTGTGGTAATTTTTTTTTTAAATTCCTGATATAATTTATGTCTTCGTTTTTTCCTTTTGTCAATCTGGCTAGAGTTTTATAAATTCTTTTGAACTTTTCAGAGAAACTGCTTTTGGTTTCATTGATTTTTCTCTGTTGTCTTTCTGTTTCCTTTTATAGGAAAGATCCCTCCGATCTTTATTATCTTCTGCTTCTGATCCGTACTCTTGGATATTTGCCAGGAATTATCTGCAAATCTCGAGTTTCCTTTCTGGGCATTTCTCTCTCCTGTGGTGCTCTGCTCTGCAAACTCTAGGTCCTTGATTCTTCTGGGTATCTGCCATGCCTTCTCAATTTAGGGAGTCTCTTGGATTCTATGCCTCTCTGTGCTGTAATATGGAAGCTCAGTGTGGGAAGCTGAGACAATCATAGAAGTCTGCTCACCTCTCATAGATTACTGCATTTTATTAACCGATGTCCAGTGTTTAGAAAACTGTTACTCATATATATTTTGTCCATTTTAAAAAAAAGATTTTATTTATTTATTTGAGAGAGAATATGAGAGAGAGAGAATGAGAGGGGAGAGGTCAGAGGGAGAAGCAGACTCCCTGCTGAGCAGGGAGCCTGATGTGGGACTCGTTCCTGGGACTCCAGGATCATGACCTGAGCAGAAGTAGTTGCTTAACCAACTGAGCCACCCAGGCGCCCCTTGTCCAGTTTTTTTTTTTTTTTTTAATTTGTTTCCTCAGGACATTAAATATAGTTCCCTGTTATTTCATCTTGGCCCATCTTTTACTTTTCAATTTTTTATCTTATCTAAATGGCAAACTGTTGAAGACAGCTTTTGCGCCCTTCATAGTATGTAGTACAGGGCCTTGTACTCAGTAAATGCTTATTGCAAATTTGACTTATTCCTTGAGTTTACTTGAGCTGGATGAAAGAGGGAGATAAGAAGCAGAAGAGTAAAGCCACCATTTTACTGCATTTCCCCTGCTTGTCAAATGAACTCTCTCTGGAGCCCTGATAGCAGAATTTTTATATTCCACTCCCATCTGACAACTCTAGCTCTTATAGCTAGGTGACTGGAACTATGCCCAAAACCCCACCAGACATCATCCGACCCAACTGGTCCACTTAATCTTAATTTCCATAAAAATGTGTAATTTGATAGACTGGTAGGATGTTGAGTGGGGGAGAAATCTATGGGAAAATCGTAGGTTAAATAATCTCAAAAAGTCTTTTCTGGATATTGACTCCAAATGTCCAATGTCATTATTAATCTGAAGATTGATTTTTTTCTTTTGTCCTCAAGAATTTTCAGCAGTTGTCGTTTCTTTTATTAAATTAAAAAAAAATTTAAAGAAGATTTTATTTATTTATTTGACACAGAGAGAGAGAGAGAGATCACAAGTAGGCAGAGCGGCAGGCAGAGAGAGAGGGGGAAGCAGGCTCCCTGCTGAGCAGAGATCCCAATGCAGGACTCGATCCCAGGACCCTGAGATCATGACCTAGCTGAAGGCAGAAGCTTAACCCGCTGAGCCACCCAGGCGCGCCAGCAGTTATTGTTTCTTTTCTTTTCCTTTTTAAGATTTTTTATTTTTTATTTGACAGACAGAGATCACAAGTAGGCAGAGAGGCAGGCAGAGAGAGAGCAGGGGAAGCAGGCTCCCCGCTGAGCAGAAAGCCCGATGCGGGGCTCGATCCCAGGACCCTGGGATCATGACCTGAGCCGAAGGCAAAGGCTTTTAGCCCACTGAGCCATCCACGCGCCCCCAGTTGTTGTTTTTTTTACCAGTTCTTTCCCCCTGTTGTTTGTTATTTATTTATTTAATTTTATTTTTTTCAGTGACCCATAATTCATTGTTTATGCACCATACCCAGTACTTCATCAGTTCTTTCAGTCCCTTTTTCTTGAACTCATTACATGAATAGTGGATTCTCTCAATGCACCTTACTTGTCTTTTAGCTGTGTTTTCAATAAAATTTTTTTTTCCTGGGGCGCCTGGGTGGCTCAGTGGGTTGAGCCGCTGCCTTCGGCTCAGGTCATGATCTCAGGGTCCTGGGATCGAGTCCCGCATTGGGCTCTCTGCTCGGCAGGGAGCCTGCTTCCCTCTCTCTCTCTCTCTGCCTGCCTCTCTGTCTACTTGTGGTCTCTCTCTGTCAAATAAATAAATAAAATCTTTAAAAAAAATTTTTTTTTTTCCTGACTCTGTGCTGAGTTCTCAGTGAATGCATCAGGACTATCTTCTAATTCAAGAATTCTGCCTTCAGGGGTTCCTGGGTGCTCAGTGGGTTAAGCCTCTGCCTTCAGCTCAGTCATGATCTCGGGGTCCTGGGATTGAGTCCTGCATCGGGCTCACTGCTCGGCGGGAAGCCTGCTTCCCCCTCTCTCTCTGCCTGCCTCTCTGCCTACTTGGGATCTCTCTCTCTGTCAAATAAATAAATAAAATTAAAAAAAATTCTGCCTTCAGTTTATCTAGAGAAATTCTATTTCATCTATTGATTTTTTTTGTATCAATGACTATATTTTTTATTTTCAAATTTTCTTTTTTAAGATTTTATGTGTTTATTTGAGAGAGAGAGAGAGAGAGAGTGGGGAAGAGAGGGAAAAGCAGGCTCCCTCCCTGGAATCATGACCCAAGCTGAAGACAGATGCTTAACCAACTGACCCATCTAGGCACCCTATTTTCAAATTTTCTAATTGGGTTCTTTTCTTACCTACATTTCCCCCCTTCTTTTTGTTTTCATTATTTCTTATTTATTTTCAGTTGAAGTTTTGCCCTCATGTATGTCTATGAACATTCTGTATGAACTTATTTTTAAGGTTTTAAAAATTTATTCCCTTAAAATTCTTTTCATATTGAATAAAGTCATGTTCTGATTATTGATTTTTCTGGCTTTAATTTTTAGCATTAGATTTCTCCATGTGATTTCTGAATATTGGTTTAATGGCTGATTTTGAGGGAGTTATTTTTTGCTGTTGTTTTTCTCTCTCCTTCCTTCTGTCTACTCATACCTATCTGTCTCTAGGAAATCAGTTAACTTTCACCTTAACCCTCCTTGTGCCCAATTCAGACCCAAGTCTTATTCCAGAATTTCAGTGATTCTGTCACAAGTTACATACTGAAGATATTATAGAAACATTTTGGTACTTTGCTTCAGTTTCTGATATTTGGTTAACAGGTTATGCCAACACCCTCTCCCTTAGGCGAGCGTTTTTCTAAAAGCTCTGGGTGAAGATTGATGTCTGTGTATGTTTGTGCTTTCTAGCCTTCTTTCTTGAACTAGCTCATTTTGTTGCGGGGGGGTGGCTAGGGCTGGCATGGTACAGAATTCTCATTCCTTTTTAAGGTCTTATAATCAACAGGTCTGAGCTTTTAGCCAACTTTACTTTTTTATTAACCATTTCTGTATTATTAGTGGCTGCTAGAAATCTTTATTTTGTTTTTGAACTTGGCTCTATCTTTTGTGTTATCTTTTCATGTATTTTATATGTCCTGGCCATGTTTTTGGTATGCAGTTAGTGATTAGAGATTTACCATTATGTTACCCTGATTTGAAGTCACATTCCCAGGTCAGTAGATTTCAGAATAAATATTTTTAATTTATTTTTATTTATTTACAATTAAATATTTATTTATTTATTTATTTATATACAGGCCTCATTCCTCCTGATTGTTAATTGTTAAGAGAAGGCAAAGAAAACTTAGAATTATAAATCAAATGTTATTCTTTTCTTGGTCCTCTGCAATAGATAATATGTAAGTGGCTTCTTTATTGAGTATTGCTCACTTGTGATTGCTTAGTTTAATACTAAATTCTACAGTTAGTTTCTCATGAATTTCTGCTATCAGTTCTTCTGAACACTGTCATACAAAGAGATATTGTTAGCCTAGAAGTCTGAGGTCTTAGAGCTTATCTGGATTATTCTGGGAACATTATTTAATCTTTTGTATTTGTTTCCTCCTATATAAAACAGGTATAATATCTGCTTTCACTGTCTGATGGGATAGTTGTGTACATCATAGAAGATACTAGAGTTCAGTTCAGCAGAGTTTTACTTAAGCACCTGTTTGGAGAAAGTCATATCGCTAGGTTCTAGGGAAATTGAATAAAACACAGTCTGTGGTTATTTATAATACAGTGGGACAAACAGCCTGTTTTTGTTTTTGTTCTTTAAGATTTATTTATTTATTTTGGAGGGGATGGAGAAGGAGAGAGGGAATCTTAAGCAGACTCCTTACTGAGTGGTGAGCTAATGTGGGGCTGGATCTCACAACCCCAAGATCGTGACCTTAGCTGAAATCAAGAGTTGGACCCTTAACTGAGCCATTCAGACACCCCTATATAGCCTGTTTTATAATCAGTTATAATACAGAGTAGTCTGTGATGAATACTTAAATATAGATATTACACAACAAATTAAGACAACCTAAAAAAGAAGCAGTTTAGGCTTCAGGAATAAGCAGAAATTTCATGGAGGAGCTGATCTTTGATTTAAAACCCTAGGGCTTTAAAAATGCCAAGGTGCTATGTAAATATATGATATGCTATTATTTTATATATTATATAATATACACATTATTTTATATGCCAAATATTTTCCCATGAGCTGACCTGATTGGAGAACACTTAGCTATTTCTTCTTCTTTTTGTTTATTTTTAAAAGATTTATTTTATTTATTTATTTGAGAGAGAGTGAGCACGGGGAGAGGGAGAGGGAGGAGCAGGCTCCCCTTTGAGCAGGGAGCCTGATGTGGGGCTGAATCCCAAGACCCTGACATCATGACCTGAGCCAAAGGCAGACATGTAATGAACAGAGCCACCCAGTCTCTCCCTTCTTCTTCTTCTTCTCCTTCTTCTTTTTTTTTTTTTTTAAATATTTTATTTATTTGAGAGAGAGCGAGTGTGAGAACACCAGTGAGGGTGGGGGCGAGGCAGAGGAAGAGGGAGAAGCAGACTCTTGCTAAGCCGGGAGCTTAATCCCAGGACTCTGAGATAGAGACCTGAGCGAGACCCAGAGCGGAAGGCAGTTGCTTAACTGATTGAGGCACTCAGGTGCCCCTAGCCATTTCTTCTTTACCTTTTTTGTTTGTTGTGTAAGTCTGCCCTTGCTATTAAATCTTTGTTCTTATTGGTCATGATGGTTTGGACCAGGCATACTCTTGTGGTGTTGTGGTCAATCTTTCTCTCTTCTGTGAATACTGATTTAGATGTTGCTTTTTCAAGAGAAAAATGTTCTCCTTGTGTGTTGTATTTTTTTGATAATGTAATAATTGAAAAGTAGATTTTCCCCTCCAGGCTACTATTCAGAGATTGTTACCTCTGAAGTTCTGAAGAAACACTATTTGCTATTATCCAGATACATTTAGACCAGGCTTTTGCAGCAGAACATTTTGTTCTATTTGCTGTAATTTTTTTTCTTTAAAGGACAAAGATAAACAGCTTAAACAGATAACCATCTCTGGTTGCTGCTTCTAACAATAATATTTAGCAGCCAGTGAATATTCTGCAAGGCCTTTCTCAGAAAGGCTGCATTAAGTAAACAAGCAGTAAATACTGTTGGTGACTGATAGATGATAGAATTTAAAGCTAGCCAACTGCCCATTTAGCCCAAGGCTAAAACATTGCTTTTCTGTTTTGGTAAATAATACTCATCTTGTTTATACAGGTCTTATCAAAAATAGTGTTAGCATTTCATACCAAACATATTTTCATTAAGCTCATGAGAACTAAAACTAACAAATTTTGAATTGCTTGAATCCTATTTCATCAGTTTCTTTAGATGTATGTTTTGGTTTATTTCCAAATCACAAGTTATACTGTATCCTGTGTTTTGAAGAATGATAGCTTTTGTGCAGTGTTCCAGCAGTCACCATTTACAGTAAAGTTTGGTTTGTTTTTGTCATGGAAATCTCAGCCATGGATTGAATTGAGACTTGGGGAAATACTTTTATTTGATCCTTGGCTGCCAAAGGATTTCATTACAGGTGTTTTGTGAGGTTTATTTACTTGGTGACTTCTGTATCAGATATTGCTATAATTTGAAGTATCATTCCTTTGCACACTTTATAGTACCAGTCTTGAAGAGCTATCACTGTTTCTAGCCCTCTTGACTGGGTCTACTTAGGAGATAGCTACTATATACATATACAGTAGGTTCAGATGTTTTCTTGAGTTACTTTATATTTAAGTAATACCACATCATCAAAATCACCAAAAACACTAGAAAGTGAACTCCCACATGGATTTTATCTTTTATTGTAATGTTAGTGCTTGGCAGAAAGTAGTTATTCAGTAAATGAATTGAATTAATTACCACCAGCCTCAGAGTTACCATTACTGCTTCTATTGCTTATAGAAATTACTGACATAGAGGATCTGGATCCTATCCCCAACACTGGCCTTCTCTTTCCTCTTTTATCCTACCCTTAAGGTGGAAGGTTTACTCTGTTCCAGTCATGAGTCACGTATACTATTCATCCCCCTGCTTTTTTTCAAAGTCTTTTTTTGTTTGTTTGTTTTTTGTTTTCTTTTTTGACAGAAAAAGAGACAGTGAGAGCGGGAACATATACAGAGTGGGAGAGGGAGAAAGCAGACTTTCCTCTGAACAGGGAGCCTGATGTTGGGCTTTATCTGAGGACCCTGGGAGCATGACCTGAGCCGAAGGCAGATGTTAACTGACTGAGCCACGCAGATGCCCCTATTCCCTTTTATAATTATAGCAATAGCAGGAATAATGAAAATTCTATCGATTGCTAGTATCAGCTTGTGACAGGCCACAGATTCTATAATAGGGTTTATTAATCATTTGCTATGGCGTAGATACCATTCTAAGTAATTAACAATGCATTATATCACTTAATCTTATCAGCAAAATGTGAGGTATTTTAGGTTCAAGAAAAACTGGGGTTCAGAGAAATTCACCAAAATCATGCCCTAAATTAGGCCCAGACTCAGGATTCAGTTCCTTTCTAGCTGGTGACAAAGGCTATGAGATTATCAAGTTCAGCCTTCCTTATGAATCTGTTTTTCAGTATATCTTTTTTTTTTTTTTTTTTAAGATTTTATTTATTTACTTGAGAGAGAGAGAGACAGTGAGAGAGAGCATTATCGAGGAGAAGGTCAGAGGGAGAAGCAGACTCCCTGTGGAGCTGGGAGCCCGATGCGGGACTTGATCCCTGGACTCCGGGATCATGACCTGAGCCAAAGGCAGTCGTCCAACCAACTGAGCCACGGAAGCATCCCTGTTTTTCAGTATATCTAATAAATTGCCATCTAGCTTCTGGTTTAATATGTCTGGTAAGGGGCTCTTATTCTCTAGAAGATAATTTCATTGTTTAACAGCCGTAATTCTTAAAATGTTTTTCATAATATTAAAGAAATATTAATATATGTTTTTATAACTTTTAAACTTATAATGTCATTAAACTTTTCCAGAGATATCTAAGGTGGAATGAGTCTATTCTTACTCAAACTGTGTTTAAAATATATGTATGGGGCACCTGGCTGGGTCAGTTGGTAGAGCATATAACTCTTGAACTCTGGGTCATGAGTTTGAGCCCCCACTGGGTGTAGAGATTACTTAAATAAAAACTTAAAAAAAAAAAATATATATATATATGTAAGCAGGAAATCTCTTTCAGATGGGTTTGTGATTGTGTGTGTGTGTGTGTGTGATATTAAAAAAGACTCTAGAGAACTTAATGAACGTATTCAAATTGTTCTGTAACCTTTACCTGGGCTATACCTACATCCATATCTAATAAAGAGATAGGTAGTAGAATTCAGAGCAGATGGTGTTTAATTAGCCTAAATGAAACTATAAAATACTAGTTAAAAATAAGTAAAAGGTTGTAATGTGAAAACTATATAACTGTCATAAACTTTAAGAGAGTCTATCATAATAAGTTAGATGTGAGAGTTTGGTAACATTTAAAGAACATTTTTTTTCTAATTTTTGTTTTTCTGTTTTATCTTCCTTGGATAATCTCACTAGTTTGTTTATTTTGTTTTTAGTCCCCCTCTAGGTTGTCAATTACACAGTGTTTTTGTTAGCCCATCGTTTTTTACAGATGCTCCTTTTTTTTTTTAAAGATTTTATTTATTTATTTGACAGAGATCACAAGTAGGCAGAGAGGCAGGCAGAGAGAGAGAGAGGAGGAAGCAGGCTCCCCGCTGAGCAGAGAGCCAGGTGCGGGGCTCGATCCCAGGACCCTGGGATCATGACCTGAGCCGAAGGCAGAGGCTTTAACCCACTGAGCCACCCAGGCGCCCCCAGATGCGCCTTTTTGAGAAGAATATTTAGACATCATTTCAACATCTATGTTCTTTATATGTATTCTGTGCCCTATAGAGTGCTAATAACCATTGGGGAAGGCTCAGTTATATAAGGTGGGGTTTTGTCCTCAGTTTTTTATCATTCAAAATATGGAAAAATTAACATGTCAAAATAGAAAATAGTGAACACCCATATACTTGTCACTCAGCTACAACAATCATTAACAGTGGTCATTCTTTTTTTCACCTGGAAGCCTATCCATTCACCAGCCTCGTGCTTTTCCAGTTGGAGTATTTTGGAAAGAAAAAAAAAAAAAAGATATCATATTAATTGGGCCATATAAAAGTGTATATATCCATCCATTTTGACCTCCAACATAATTGCGTATGGTTCAACTTGTATCCTTTCATTCATTAATATTTCAGTCTGCCTTTCTAGAAGAGATGACCTCTTTTTGTTTATTAACACAATCTCAATGTCATTATCATACTTAAAAAATTTAAGAGTAGTTCCTTAATATCACCAAATATGCAACAGTCTTCATATTTCTTCACTTGTTTATGTATATGTATTGCTCTTTCACTGTCTTTTTGCAGTTGGTTTGCTTGAATCAACATCCAGACAAGATCCACATATTACTTTAATTTTCATTGCAAGTCATTTGTTAAAGAAATTGCTTTCTTGGGGCGCCTGGGTGGCTCAATGGGTTAAGCCTCTGCCTTCGGCTGAGCCCTGCATCCTTGGGCTCTCTGCTCAACGGGAAGCCTGCTTCCCCCTCTGTCTCTGCCTCCTCCTTGTGATCTCTCTCTCTGTCAAATAAATAAAATCTTAAAAAAAAAAAATTGCTTTCTTAATTTCAATTTAATAAGGAATTTAAAAATTAAAGAAATGTTAATAATTTATAATTTCAAATAATCTTATTTCCGTTTCGTAAGGAATATAGGAAACAGAAATATAACTCAGTATACGTAAGAGCCTACTTTATTACTTTTTTTAATGTAACTTTTATTGGGTGCTTAACTACATGGTAGGCACTGTTCTAACCCACTGCCACATTCACAACAACCCTTTGACGAAGGTACTATTGTTGACCACGTTTTAAATACTGCAGTTACTCAGACCCCAAACCTAAATCTCATTGTAGGTTCTCATCTTTCCCTAACATGTCATTCATCCCATTAACTGCACTTTTGAAATAATTCATGAATTTTCACCATCCCTAATACTATGAGCACAATTGTAGCTGCCATCATCTTTCCCTGAATGATTGCAGTAGCCTTGAACAGGTTGTATTTATGTTCATGATGAAAAATTCAAAAAGAATAAAAAGTGAAATGGCTTTCCTATTCTGACCTTCTAGAGGCAGTATCTTGGGTTTTATTTCAGAGATAATTCTGTTAATATCCAACTACATATGTTTACTCTTCGGGAGCAAATGTTGTCAGCATCCCGATGCACATTTTTCCTCAGCACCTTCCATTTTTGTGTATGTTGTCTCGATATCTGATTGCCAGCCTCCGTGATTTTTAGCTTGAGGGCATTCTTTATCCCCTGGAGCCTGCTCTGTCTCTGCCCATGGGCAGGCCAGAAGTTCTGGAATATTCATGCCTGCCACCTCAGGAGCAGCCTTCAATTGATGACTTACAGAAATTGAGAGAAAAGCCTCTAGGTCCCTTTCCCTTTGGGTGAGATAACTCGAATGCATGTCCTATACTGTCTCCACAGCATGGTTGAGCTCCAGTTGCCCCCAGCGGTAGCCTGCTCGTTGATGTACCCCATGGCTGCCTTCTCTTTCCTACTCCTCTCCCACGGTTTCCAGGGATTATCTCCCATATAAACTACTTGCACTGAAATTCTTTATTTCAGGGTCTGCTTTTAGGGAAACTATAATCAGAGACCCCCTTGGAAAAAGAATCCTGTTTATTTGGCTTTAAACACTCCTAATTTGGCCAGGGTTTTTTTTTGTTGTTGTTGTTTTGTTTTGTTTTGTTTTTTACTTCTCATAGGAAGCTGCTGGGATTAATAGAATTTTGTCTATTGTTCTTTGAAAATTTTTTATTTTTTAAGTTATTACATTGTTAAATTGACCTTTTTATTTGTTTAGTGTAGAGCCCTATTTTCCGCATATTTAGAGCTGAGTAACAACCACTACCATCAGGATACAGGACAGTTCTATCACTCAGCAAACTTTCTAATGCTGTCCCTTTGTTGTCACATTCCTATCACTTGTATCCCTTGACAACCACTGATACGTTTTTCATTATTGTGGCTTTATCTTTTCAAGAATGCCTTATAAGTGGAAACATACAGTATATAACCTTTAGGTCCTGGGTTCTTTCAATTAGTATAATATATTCGAGATTCATCCAAGTTGTTGCCATTATCAGTAGTTTGTTCCTTTTTTTACTTAGTATTCCATTATGTGGATATACCATATATTTATCTATTCACTTACTGAAGGGCATTTGGGTTTTTTCTAGTTTGGGGCTATTATGAATAATGTGCTGTGAACATTCATGTACAAGTTTTTGTGTGGACACACATTTCCATTTCTCTTGAGTATGTACCTAGTACTGGAATTACTGGGTCATATGGCAACTCTGTGTTTAACCTTGTCCTGAGCTGCCAAACTGCTTTACAAAGAGACTGCTTTATTTTACATTCCCACCAGCAAGTGTATGAGGGCTCCAATTTCTCCACATCAACACTTTTATCAGTCTTTTTGACTATACTCATTCTAATGTGTGTGAAGTGCTATCTTATGTATTTTATTTGCATTTCCCTAATGACTAACGATGTTGAGCATCTTGTGTGTTCTGGCCATTCTTCTTTGGAGAAATATCTACTAAAATCTTTGCACATTTTCTAATGGGGTTGTTTTTTATTATTGTGTTTTCAGAGTTCTTTATATGTTCTTGAGACTTGACTTTTCATTTTAACAGTATTTTTCTTAGACACAAAGTTTTAAAGTTTGATGTACTCTGATTAGTTTTTTTGATGGATCTTGCTTTTGATGTTAAGAACTTTTTTGCCTAACCGGTGATAAAGATTTTCTCTTATATTTTGTTCTAAAAGGTTTATGGTTTCGTGTTTTATATTCAGCCCTATGATTCATTTGGAGTTAATCTTTGTATAAGATAAGAGGTTTAGTTTGAGGTTAATTTTTCTTTTTGCATGCAGATAGATGACCTGTTTTCCCAACATCACTTGTTGAAAAAAGACTACTCTTTTTTAGTTGAACTGTTTTTGCACCTTTGTCAAAGATCAGATGGCCAGATTTGTATGAGTCTATTTCTGGACTATCTATTCTGTTCCATTGCTCTCTTCAGTATTTTTACTTATATTTCTTAGCTGGTATGATACTGTCTTTATTAGCGTAGACTTATAGTAAGTCATGGAATTCAGTAGTACGATTCCTCTAACTTAATTTTCTTTTGCAAAAATTCTTTTAGCTATTCTGGTACTTTTGTCCTACCACATAATATTTAAGAATGAACTTACCGGGGCACCTGGGTGGCTCAGTGGGTTAAGCCTCTGCTTTCAGCTCAGGTCATGATCTCAGGATCTTGGGATCGAGTCCCGCATCAGGCTCTCTGCTCCGCAGGGAGCCTGTTTCCTCCTCTCTCTCTCTCTGCTTGCCTCTCTGTCCACTTGTGATCTCTCTCTGTCAAATAAATAAAATCTAAAAAAAAAAAAAAAAAAAAAAAGAATGAACTTACCTATGTCTCAAAAAAAAAAAGAAGCAAAAAAAAAGCCCTACTTGGATTTTGATTGATATTGCATTAAACCTATAGATCATTTTAGTGAAAATTGACACCTTTAATATGTTGAGGTATTCTTTGATTTCTTTCATCTCTGCCATGCTTTGTTAGATTTATGCCTAAGTAATTCCATTTTATTGGAGCTATTATAAATGGCACAGTTTTTTTTGTTTCTTACTGTTTATTGCTGGTATATAAAAATTTAAGTGATTTTTGTGTGTTGACCTTATAACCTGCAATTTTATTCATATTAGTTCTAAAAGTGTTTTTTGTAAATTCCCTGGGATTTTTTTACATAGACATTCTTGTTATCTGCAAATTGGGGCAGTTTTACTCCTTTCTGTATATATCTTTTCTTGTCAGAATGGTGAATATAGATATCCTTGTGTTCCTGCACATAAGTGGAATTATCCCATCTTTTACCATTTATAATGATAGTTATAGGTTTATTACACATATCCTTCATCTGGTTGAAGAAGTACCCTTCTGTTTATCCTTCTATTACTGGGTTGCTGAAAATTTTTATCCTGATGGGTATTGAAATTTTAGTAAATGCTTTTAATGTTCTATTGATGGTATCCTGTGATTTTTCTTACGTGATAGGTAATATTGATTTGTTTTTGAATATTGAACTAACCTTAAGTTGCCTCGATAAACTCCACTGTTCCGGGTTAGTATTCTAATATTCTGCAGGAATCAATTTGTTAATGTTTTATTGAGACTTTTTTTTTTTGCATGTACTTTATTTAGAAGCCAGTTTTTAGTATACTGAGCTTAATATACAGTATGCAATTTTACTTTTATAAAAGGTTTCACTTTGGGCAATTTTTCCCTGTTCAGACCTGCTAATAAGTAAACCATTTTTCCTTGGGTAGGTAGTGTCTGCTTTTTCCTTTTGTTTTGTTAAACTTTCCCTTAAAGATGTGTCTGGCACCTTGCATTCTTTCTGTTCTTTAGATGAGGCTATGTTAGGGGATTGCAGGCCCTTGAATTATTTTCTTGAAGAAGAAGGCCAGTAATTCTCAAGTTTATGTTCCTTGGGCTGTTATGAAGCACTTGAAAGGATAAGAATGCAAATGAATGTTTCACACGTGGTGTAATTTCTTATGTTTAGATTTCAGTAATATCAGCCATGTTATGTGTAAGTCTTTTGAAGGAGTCAGTTGAAATCAAGATTCCAGTGGGTATTTGTTTTTTGAGATCATGATAATGGAATTATAAGTGGAAAAGCCCCAAATGAGAGCATTCCTTCCATTTGTTATCCAGGAAATTAGTAAAATTCCAGTGTTTATAAACAATGTTTATAAGCCGGAATAGAAGAAGAATCGAAACAGAACTCACCTTATTTCCTCTATTTAAGCACTGCATTTTGAATTTATTCTAAAAAACCAAGGAATTCTCATTTGTTACCTTTGTTTTTCAATGAAAAATATATCTACTACTGTTTCCTGGACCATTATATCTGAGTATTTCTGACTTGTAAAGGGCAATGAGGGGGCACCTGGGTGGCTAAATCCTTAAGTGTCTGCCTTCCATTTGAGTCATGATCCCAGAGTCCTGGAATTGAGCCCCACGACTAGCTTCCTACTCAGCGGGAAGCCTGCTTCTTCCTCTTCCACTCCCCGCCCCTGCTTGTGTTCCTCTCTGGCTGTCTCTCTCTCTGTCAAATAAATAAATAAAATCTTTAACAAAAGTAAAATAAAGGGTAATGAGTTTCTGTAAGTGAGCAAGCAGATTTGTTGGGCCTAAAGGGTTTTGAAATGTCAGCTTTCAGTACTGACTAGAATCTTATTTTCCATAAAATTTGTACAAAGTCTTGATGATATGATTATTGTTTTCTTAGAAGTGGTTTATAAAATTTCAACTTTAGTAACTATGGTCTTAATAATTTCTACCGTGGAGGCTAAGATAAATGCCTATGTTAAAAAGCAAAAGTAAATATATGTGGTGTAATATTAACAGTGAATCTAGATAGGGATGGATGAGTTTGATTGCACTATTTGAATTAAACCTGAATATTTGTATATTCACATAAATGTGTATATAAGTGGTTCAACAATACTGGGAAGGAAGCAGATAGAACTGTAGTAGCGTGTCCCTGCTTTTTCTGTGGGATTGGGTTCACAATCTCAGTAACCTGTGCTCCATTGTGTTCTGAAAGCAGAGGATCCTCCTTCTGACAGATAATCAGGTCATTAGTAGCCTAAGGCTAGATCACAGTACTTTTGCATTCTTCATTTTATCATATAGGCATTATATCATCTCACATCATCACTAGAAAAAGAGGGACTGCAGTACAATACAGATAGACAGCAAGCACGAGGGGGTGGGGGAAAGGCAGAGGGACAAGTAGACTCCTGGCTGAGTGCTCAGCACAGAGCCTGACATGGGGCTCTCTCTCAGAACCCTGAGATCATGAACTGAGCCAAAGTCAGATGCTTAACCAAATGAGCCACCAAGGTGTCCCTGCTGGCATTTGGATTGCAATTGCATTGACTTTATAGATTTATTCACATAAAGATTAATTTGGAAAACTGACATCTTAATATTGAATGGACCAAAGGTTGAATAAGGTATATCTTTCTATTAATTTTGGTCTTCTTTAGCTTTTCACCAATATTTTGTAGTTAAGTATACAGGTCTTTCCTATCTTTTGACATTTATCCCTATTTCTTATTCTTGATGCTATTGTAAATGATATTTTTTAGTTTTGATTTTTCACTCCCAGTATGTAGAAATGCAGTTGATTTTTGTAGGCTGATCACATATCCTACAATCTTATTACTAAACTCACGTATTAGTTCTAGACATTTTTTGTAGATTCCATTAGTCTTTCTACCTCAACAATCGTGTTAGTGATAGGGACAATTTTATCTCTTTTCTGGGTGATACACCTACCATTTCTTCCCCTCTCCCTTTACCTGATTGCTCAGGCTAGAACCTGTAGTACAAAGTAGAGTAGAAATCGTGATTGTAGACATATCTGTCTTATTCTTGATCTTAGCAATAAAGCATTCAGTTTTTCAGCATTAAGTATGATACAGATTTTGCATAGATATTTTTATCATGTTAAGGAAATTCACTTTTACTCCCAGCATACTCACGATTTTTAACACAAATGATGCTGAAATTTGTCACATGCTTTTTCTGCTTCTATTAAAATATCATTTTTCTTTTTTTAGTTTGTTATATTTTCTTATGTAAAGGTTTTTAAATGATGAATTACAGCAGTTGCTTTTCAAATGTAAACATACCCTGTATTCCTGGGATAAATCCCTCTTGGTCATGGTGTATTATTAGCCTTTTATTATACTGTTAGATTCAGTTTGCTAAAAAAACATTTTATAAGAGAATTTTTGCAACTGTGTTCATGTGTACAATATTTTTGCCAGGTTTTGGTATCAGGGAAATACTAGCTAGCCTCATAGGATGAAGTTGGGAAGTATTTTGTCCTTTTCAATTTTTGAAAGCTTTTTTGTAGAATTGTTATTATTGATTCTGTAAGTGTTTAGTAGAGTTCACTGGTAAAGTTATTTGGGACTGTGTTTTTCTTCACGGAAAGTTTTTAACTACAATTGCAATTTCTTTGATAAATGCAGAGTTATTTAGGTATTCTGTTTCTTCATGAGTGTGCTCAGGTAGTTTGCATTATTCAGAGAATTTGTCTATTTCATCTCATCAAGTTTATTTGTAAAAAGTTATTCATAATATTCTCTTATAATCCTTTTAATATCTGTAGTCTCTAATGATGTCATATCTCATTCCTGATATTGGCAATTTCTGTCTTCTCTTTTTTGATAAATCTGGTTAGAAGTTTATCGAGTTTTTTTTTTTTTATTTTTAAAAAATTAACATATGATGTATTATTTGTTTCAGGGGTCCAAGTCTGTGGTTTATCAGTCTTAAACAACACCCAGTGCTCACCACAACACATACCTTCCTCAGTGTCCATCACCTAGCCACCCTATACCCCTACCCACTCCCCTCTAATAACCCTCAGTTTGTTTCCTAAGATCAAGAATCGTTTATTGTTCATCTCCCTCTCTGGTTTTGTATTGTTTTATTTTGTTTATCCAGATTTTTGACCATTATCTTTTTCTATTGTTTCTGTTCTCTATATCGTTGATTTTTGTTTTGATCCCTGTTATTTCCTTTATTGTTTACTTTGAATTAAACTTTCTCTTTTTTATCTAATTCTTAAATAGATGCTAAGATCATTGAGACCTTTCTTATTTTCTATTTTAAGTGTTTAGTGCTATAACTTTCTCCTTAACTCCTACTTTAGTAGCATCCTACAAATTCTGAAAGGTGGTCTTTTTGTTCTCATTTATTCCACATACCTTATAATTTCCTTTTGATTTCTCCTTCGACCCTTGAGTTGTTTAGAATTGTTAGAATTGTTAGTTAGTTTCCAAGTATTGTAGAATTTCCAAAGATCTGTTTTTGATTTCTAATTTAATTCCTTTGTGGTATAGGAACATACTTTTTATGATTTGAATCCTTTTGAATTTATTATAACTTGTTTTATGGCCTAGGATATGCTCTATCTTGGTAAATGTTATAAGTATGCTTGAAAAGAATGTATATTCTGCTGTTGTTTTATGAAGGGTTTTTTTTTTTTTTTAAGATTTTATTTATTTATTTGACAGAGAGAGAGATCACAAGTAGGCAGAGAGGCAAGCAGAGAGTGCGGGGAAGCAGGCTCCCTGCTGAGCAGAGAGCTTGATGTGGGGCTCCATCCCAGGACCCTGAGATCATGACCTGAGCTGAAGGCAGAGGCTCAACCCACTGAGCCACCCAGGCACCCCATGAAGGGTTGTATACACATCAATTAAGTCAGGTTGGTTGATAGTGTTACTAAAATCCACAACCTTACTTTTTGTTTTGTTGTGTTTTGGTCCACTTGTTCTATCAATTATCAAGAGAGGGATTTTGAAATCTTTGACTAAAGTAGAGGAAATCCATTTTATTGATTGACTGATAGCAGTTCTGTTAGATTAATGTATTTTGAAGGTATTTATTAGGAACACAGATATTTAAGATTTTATGTCCCCTTGGTGAATTGGCCATATGTCATAAAATGCCATTTTTGTTTGTGTTAATATTCTTTGCTCTGCAATCTACATTGATACTAATGTAGCTATGTCAGCCCTATTTTCATGTTAGCATTAGATATGTTTTCTCAGTCCTTTTTCTTTTAACTTCTTTAGAACTTTGTAATTAAAGTGTTTTTTAGAGTTAGCATATAGTTGAGTCATTCATTCATTCATTCATTCATTCATTCATTTATGAGAGTGGAAGAGAGAAAGTAGGGAGGAGAAGCAGTGGGGCAGAGAGAGGAAGAGGGAGAGACTCTCTGGCAGTCTGTACCCTGAACATGGAGCCTAATACAGGGCTTGATCTCATGACCCTGAGATTATGACCAAGCTGAAATCAAGGGTTGGACACCCAACTGACTGAGCCCATCCAGGTGCCCTGAGTCTTGCTTTTTTATCCAAGAACACTATCTCTTCCATTTAATGTAATTATTAGTATATTTAGTCGTGAGTATTTTTCTTTTTGTGTTATATTCATTTCATTGGTCGTTTCCTCCCCTTTATTTTCTTCTTTCTTTTAGATTAATGATTTTTCTTGGTTATTCCGTTTTATTTATTTTGTTGAATTATTATTATTTTTAACTCTTTGTTTTGTCATTTTTGGGGCTTATGCATCTTTAACTTATAGTGTATTTAACTTAATACACTCTACCTTCAAGTGATACTATGTCATTTTTACTTGATATATGAACCATATAGTACCACTGTACTGTTCCATTTTCCTTTCCTGACTTGTGCAGTTTTTGACATCATCTTATGATTTTTTAAAAGATTTTTTTTGACATTTAAGATAATTTTTATTTTTGCATTTCTTTAATTTACATTTTATGAAAACACTTAAATTGCATTTACTTTAAATACAATTATAGTTTGTATTTTATTTTTTAATATTTTTAAGTAATCTCTATATATCTAAGTGGGGATTTTATTTTTAAGTAATCTCTAATCTGTAAGTAGGGCTCACACTTACGATCCCAAGATCAAGAGTCACATGCTCCACCAACTGAGCCAGATGCCTCCATTTAAAAAAAAAAAGATTTTATTTATTTATTTGACAGAGAGAGAGATCACAAGTATGCAGAGAGGCAGGCAGAGAGAGGGGGAAGCAGGCTCCCCGCTGAGCATTGAGCGCAATGCAGGGCTTGATCCCAGGACCCTGAGATCATGACCTGAGTTGAAGGCAGAGGCTTAACCCACTGAGCCACCCAAGCGCCCCGATGCCCCCATTTAAATTTTATATATACTTTAAACCCCATGCTGCAGTGTTACTTTGTTAATAAGAGATTTAAATAATACAAAAAAATCTTTTGTATTTATTTACCCATGTAGTTACCGCTCTTCATTGTTTTGTATAGATCCATAGTTTTATCTGGTATTATTAATTCAAATGAATTTTTTCTGTTCCTCCTCTTCATTGCCTTGATTTTTATTATTTGTATGTTAGGCTGCTTGAAGTTGTCCCAGAGCTCACTGATGTTCATTTCATTTTGAAGGGTTCTTTTTTCTCCTTCCTTTCCTTCCTCCCTTCCTCCCTCCCTCCCTCCCTACCTCTCTCCCTCCCTCCCAACCTCTCTTTCTTTCTTTCTCTTTTCTTTCTTGCTTTCTCTCATCTATCTATCTATCTATCTATCTATTCCCAACATGGGGCTAAAACTCATGACCTTGAGATCAAGAGTTGCATGCTCTTCCAACTGAACCAGTCAGGAGTCTCTCTTTATTTCACTTAAGATTTTTTTATTAATGTCAAATCAAGTTTACTGTTCTTTCCTTCTGTGACATTTAATATGTTATGAATCCTACTCAGTGTGTTTTTTATCTCAAAAATTGTAGTTTTCCTCTTGAGAAGTTTGATTCTTTTAGATTTTCCATGTCTCCATTTAACTTTTTTAACATATGAATCAGTTACAATAACTCTGTGTCTTTTCTGCTCATTCTAGTATTTCTGTCAGTTCCAGGTCAGTTTTGTTTGATTATTCTCCTCCTTATGGGTTTTGTTCCCTATCTCTTTGTTTAGTAGGATATGGGACATCGTGACTTTTATGTTGTTGGATGGTGGATATTTTGTATTCCTTTAAATCCTCTTGAGCTCCTGAGATGCAGTTAAATTACTTATAAACAGTTTGATCTTTTTAGGTCTTGCTTTTATGATTTGTTATGTGAGTTCTAAGCAGATCCAGTTTAGGACTAATTATTTCCACTACTGGGGCAAGACTTTTCTGTGTACTCTCTCCAAGCTCATGAGAATTATGAATTTTTCTAGTCTGGATAATGGGAATGGGCACTTCTCCCAGCCACGCTTAAGCAATGGCCACTGTTTTTCCTAAACTTTGTAGATGGCTTTCCTGCCAGCCTCAGGTGATCTTTTTACACACATGCACTGATCACTGTCCTGCTGACTTCTCAAGAGTAACTCTGCAGATCACCCACCTTTTTTCTATGTGCGACTCTCTCCTCTATGGTGTTTGATCTCTGAAAAGTCTCTGCTCTGTCTCCTCATCTAGAGAGTTCTCTCAGCTCTACTTTCATTTCCTCCTCCCTACACCATGGCCTATAAACTCTCTCAAGACATAGAACAGGGCCAGTAGTAGGACTCATGTTGTTTCCTCCTTTCAAGGATCTTTGTCCTTCATTGCCTTATATTGAGAGTCTCGCAAACCATTATTTCATATATTTTGTCCAACTTTTTAAGGTATTTCAGTCTGCATGGTAAATCTTGTCCCACAATGAGAATCCTCTGTGTCTATTAATTTTATATTCAATTACGTTATTGTATTGTTATTGTCATAGTGGTTTTTTAGTTGGCCCTCTTCATTTTTCCAGGTTATACAGTCATGTCATTGGGAAATAATAATTTTACCTTCCATTGTTTTTTAATTTCTTTCTTCTGTGTACTGCTTCAGCTAATGTGTCTAGTAAATGATATCAATGATAATGGAACTCATTATATAATTTATTTAAGAATGGATGTTATTTTGAATTATGTCCTATGTTTTAAATTCTGGAGTTGATTTTATTTCTTTTCTGGTTATATCTATTAATTTGATTAATTATATAATAGGTTTCTGTTACTATTTTGATCTTTGATCTATTGTAAAATACACAAACCCAGTTTTTTTTTTTTTTTCTCTTTTACTTATTGGTTTCCCTTTAGGATCTTTTCTTTGCCTTTCATTTATTGAAACTTTGTGATGATCTGCTAAGATTAATGGGTTTTTTAAAAATTACTTAGTTATGCTAGGCATATGAAAATGTAGTCCTTTCCCAAGATTCTGGGCCTTTTTGTGGGGGAGAGGGTTGTATTTTTTGGGGGGAGGGTGTTGTAAATTTTTCCTTTGGATGTACTCTTTTTGAATTTCCTATTACCTAAGAATTAGAACTCCTGCAGTGATCTAATTTCCTTCCCTCTCTTTTTCCATTTGTTTGTCCTTTTTGGACACCTACTGGGATGGTGTTCTAGTTTCTTTATTTTAAAGTCCTATTATATTCCTCTTGCTTTGTAAATGTTCTCTGATATATGAACTCCTCTTCTTAATGTTTTGATCCCTTTTACGTTCGCCTGTGTTTGAAATTTTCTGCATCTCCTTACATTGTCTTTAAGGTCATGGAGTTCCTTTTTTGTTTGTTTTGGTTTTGCCTCTGTATTTGGTGACATTCATACGCACCTAGTACCTCCCATTCATTATTTTTTCCAGGAATTTGTAGTGTAAACCAGTTTTCCAGCTTCTGAATTCTTGTTAACATCTTATACCTGTTACCTCCTTTCACATTATTTTGCTTTTTTTTTTTTTTTTTTTTTAAGATTTTATTTATTTGACAGACAGCGAGTGAGGGAACACAAGCAGGGGGAGTAGGAGGGAGAAGTAGGTTCCCCGCCAAGCAAGGAGCCTGATACGGGGCTTGATCCCAGGACCCTGGGATCATGACCTGAGCCAAAGGCAGACGCTTAACAACTGAGCCACCCAGGTGCCCCTGTTTGTATTTTTTTAATTACAATTTTAGAGGGTTTTCAGGAGGTCATAGAAGTAAACACATTTGTTTCATCTGCTGTGCTGCTTAACTAGAAGTCATTAATAACATTTCTTTTGTGCTTTTCATCTTAAAATTGTTTTAAATTGGTAAATCATGCTGTTTTATTTTTTCAAAATTTGAAAGAATCTATTCTGAATGTTCGTTTTTCTCTTTGGAGTTTGCTTCTTGAAATTTTTATATTTAAAGCATTGTGTAGGACTCTTTATGAGAATGATTTGCCAAAATATTTAAAACTTGAGAGGTTAGGTTAGCTCAACCTGTGGTTTTGATAACACATTAATTCATAATCTTAATTATGAATAGGCTCTGTTTTTCTAATTATTTATTGCTGATATAAAAGAAAACTATTGATTATGTGTTCTTATGTCTGCCTATATACCTAAACTCTTTTTTTTTTTAAAAGAGTTTATTTATTTATTTAACAGAGAGATTGAGAGAGAGAGAGAGAGAGAGAGAGACAACACAAGCAAAGGGAGTGGGAGAAGCAGGCATCCCGCTGAGCTGGGATTGCAGGACTCCATCCCAGGACCCTGGGATCATGACCTCGGCCAAAGGCAGACGCTTAATGACTGAGCCACCCAGGCTCCCTATAACTAAACTCTTAATTCCAGCAATGTTAAATCAGTTTGTTTGGATTCTGCAAGCAGACAATCCTATTATTTTATACATACTGAAAGTTTTATTACACTGTTGAGGACAACGTAATGTTGTGTAGTAGTAATAAAACATCTGAATGTAAATTTTTTTTTTTAAGATTTTATTTATTTGACACAGAGAGAGATCACAAGAGGCAGAGAGGCAGGCAGAGAGAGAGGGGGAAGCAGGCTCCTCGCCAAGCAGAGAGACTGATGTGGGGCTCGATCCCAGGACCCCGAGATCATGACCCGAGCCAAAGGCAGAGACCCCAACCCACTGAGCCACTCTGCACCCCTGAATGTAAATTTTTACTAGAAGCAGTAGAAGTGACCTATTTTAAATTAAGCTTCATTTGAAGCAAATTTCTTTGGATCGTCTTTCTAAAAGTATATTTCATCGAAAGTTGCCCAGTAAAATTAGGCACATATATGTGATAACCATTATTTTATGGCAACAAAACATTTATAGAGAGTTTCCCAGCTCTTAAATTACTTTCTCATCCAAAGTCTTATGACTACTGTGTTTTCTCTGAACTCTCAAAATATAATCCATCCAAAGGATAGAATATACACCTGATGCTTCCGTGGGTTGGCTTGGTAGCAGAGGTCAGTTTCCTGAAGTTTCTGTTATTTTATTTCTCAAACAGTTCTTCTTTGGTCAGGATATAGTTCATTATAACATTTATTTGTTATCACTTCTTTTCTACCCTCTTTATAAGAGAAATCAGTACAACAAAATAATTCTGGGGTTGCTTAACCTTTAAAAGGGAATTCAAAGATAATTAAACATTTTTGTGCCATTTTGTTTATGATTTACAAAACCAATTCTCCTTCCCTAAAAATATAATAAAACATGCCTGGAAAATTTTATATAATACCATTTATATCCTAACATTAGTTATTAAGAAAAAATTGCTAACACCTTAAGCAACCAACAGTAGAGGATTAGCTAAGTTATGGTACTAGTATATATCTATATGATGGTGTCTACATGTTCCAGAAGATAGAGAAAAACAGGACTCATAATTTATTTTAAAAAAATACATCCAGAGATAAATGGTTGCAAGCAAAAGTTTGCGTATTAAAGAACTTAGTTCCTTTTCATTGTTTTCCTCATTTTTCTACTATGAATTTATATTAACATAAAATAATACCGATTAGGTGGTTTATAAAGATAATTCAGCAGTGAGAAGACACAGTTCCTAAAGGTACTGAGAGTTGAATTCTAGTCCTGCCATTGTTGCATTCTAGCTATATATGACCTTAACATTTAATAGCTTTGGTTTCATCATTCATAAGATGAGTGTTATGGGATACAATTATGTATAGTGTTTAACAAATATGAGGAATTTTTGGCACTTACCTTTTGTTTGCAGATAGATGGGCTATTTCCAAATGATCTACTTCACACATTTGGGCAATTAGATAAGTAAGTAAGCAAAGTTTGCATTAATGTGTGGAATCCAGCAATGCCTGTCTGACCTTGCAGCCTCGAGGTATGATTTGTTTCCAGATTATGCTAAAGTCTTAAAGGAAACTGGAGCTGAACAAAGATAACATCCCGAAAAGGAATCCCCATATTGACTATTCCCAGATATGTTGTAAAATTTGTATGAGCATGATCTGTGTGTAATGATGAGGGTCAGGTGAAAGGGAATAGTCAAAAACATAAGCCATTGCAAATACGCTCATTTATGTGTGAAAACAATATTGTCAACTTATATAGTATTTTCATTGATGCTATCACTCTAAATAGATATGTTTCCTCAGTGACTTAATAAAGGAGGGCAAAATGATGGCCAGTCAGTTATGACAGTCAACTCTAAACAGTTTAGGATTTGCACCTGTGATAGCATTTTTTTTTCTTGTTTTTCAGTAAAGACACTGGGGAGAGCAAAATCCTGATTTTATCCTGTTTGTTTAATGCTTATCATTTTGCTTACTATCTTTTAGTGACTATTCTGTTTCCAGCTGTCTAAACATTTTCTCACATTCCTATCAGAAATGTGACTTGAGCTCAGGTTCAAGAATTGTAGTGTCCACTCCCTCATTGTTTATTACTTCCTTAGCACACTTTCAGTTAGGATTTGAAGTGTGTGAACCAGTTAGCATTATTATATTTTAGTCCAAATCCTATGAGGAATACTTTTTTTTTTTTTTTTTTTAGATTTTTAAAATTTATTTGACAGAGACGCAGCAAGAGAGGAAATGTAAGCAGGGGCAGTGGAAGAGGGAGAATCAGGCTTTCTGTTGAGCAGGGAGCCTGATGCGGGGCTTAATTCCAGGACCCTGGGATCAGGACCTGAGCTGATGGCAGATGCTTAACGACTGAGCCACCCAGGTGCCCCACTTTTACTTCTCATTAAAAGTGGGGTCATCTCTTGATACCCCAATTCTGTTATTACTTAATCGTATGATACAGTGAATTTGGAAAGTAGACATTTTAACTGGAGCATCTGGGTGGCTCAGTGGGTTAAAGCCTCTGCCTTCGGCTCAGGTCATGATCCCAGGGTCCTGGGATCAAGCCCCGAGTTGGGCTCTCTGCTCAGCGGGGAGCCTGCTTCCCCCTCTCTCTGCCTACTTGTGATCTCTCTCTCTGTCAAATGAATAAATAAAATCTTAAAAAGAAAAAAAAGGAAAATTGAAACCTTTAAATACCTTTAAAATTCATAAAATGAATATAAATATATGAATATAATGAATTAATTATATTCATATAAGTATATGAATATAAAATGAAATATTTCATTTTTGAAATATATGATATAGTGAATTTGGAAAGTAGATATTTTAACTGGAAGTTTCAATTTTCCTTTGAAAATTGAAACCTTGAAAATCCTTTAAAATTCTTGAAATTTGATATCCTTTGAAAAAACATTTTTGTAAACTCAATTGTGTGAGCTACTGTTTATTTTCTGACTGTTTGCATATTCATTTCATTTGAATATTTAATTCAGTTGAAATTTCCTATGAAATATAAGGAATTTTTTTTAGGGGGGAGAGGACAGTGGGAGAGGGAGAGAGAGAATCATAAAAGCAGGCTCCATGCCCAGCTTAGAGCCCTAAAGCAGGGCTCCATCTAACAGCCTGAGATCATGACCTGAGCTGAAATCAGGAGTCTGACGCTTAACTGACTGAGCCACCCAGGTGCCCCTATTTAAATGCATAATGTAAAAAATTCCTTTATTGCTGTAATTTAATGTGTAATATAAGAGATCTCATGTATAGGGGTGCCTGGGTGGCTCAGTGGGTTAAGCTGCTGCCTTCGGCTCAGGTCATGATCTCAGAGTCCTGGGATCGAGCCCCGCATGGGGAAATCTCTGCTCAGCAGGGAGCCTGCTTCCTCCTCTCTCTCTGCCTGCCTCTCTGCCTGCTTGTGATCTCTCTGTCAAATAAATAAATAAAATCTAAAAAAAAAAAAAAGAGAGAGATCTCATGTATAACCAGTACCTAGTTGACGATCTTGACTGTATCTTGTGCAAAATTTCGTAAAATATATCTGACAGGCCTGCCGTGACTCACCATTACTATCCTAACTGTGGTCACATTAAGCTTAGTTTTGAAGTACTTATTGAATCTGAAAAGCGATCCTTGGAATTTCCCAGAAGTTTTATTTTTAATACTTTTTTTCTTATCAGAATTTAACAGAATTCCCTTTATAATGTAAACAGTGAGGACATTTAAATAACTAAGGAGATCTTACTACCCAAACTTTCATATTCTCCCTTTGGATGTTTTATATTTATTATTTTCTGTTAGAAGAATAAATCTTCCTACAGGCTTCATTTTTTAAAAAGAGACACTTTTTATTTTTATTTTTTTTAAAGATTTTATTTATTTATTTATTTGTCAGAGAGAGAGAGAGAGAGAGAGAGAGAGAACACAAGCAGGCAGAGCGGCAGGCAGAGGCAGAGAGACAAGCAGGCTCCCTGCTGAGCAAGAAGCCCGATGTGGGACTCGATCCCACATGACCTGAGCCGAAGACAGCGGCTTAACCAACTGAGCCACCAGGCGTCCCAAAAGAGATACTTTTTAAAAGAGACACTTTAAAAATTTTTTAAAAAAAGATTTTATTTATTTATTTGTCAGAATGAGAGAGAGAGAGAGAGAGAGAGAGAGAGAGAGACAGCAAGAGACTGAGTACAAGGTGGGGCAGTGGAAGGAGGGAGAAGCTGGCTCCCACTGAGCAGGGAGCCTGATGGGGTGCTCAGTCCCAGGACCCTAGATTCATGATCTGAGCCAAAGGCAGACACTTAATGACTGAGCCACCCAGGCATCCCCATTAATTTTTTAAATTAAAGTTACAGTAAAATATGTCTCAGTGAGTTGTAAATTTTTAGATGTGGATGAAGGTCTTGGAAATACTCAGGGTGACTCTTCTCCAGAGAATCGTTTATAATATTTCACTTTTGCATGATCATTCAAATTAATCACAATAATACTGTAGACATTTTTGGTTATTCTATAATATTTTTATTCTGTTATATATAAAATATTTGAGACAAGTAGGCATAATAAGAGTTGCTTTTTCTGGTTTAAGCAGCAAAATATTTGATTGTTCATTTAAGTGATTGGTTATAAAAGTTATTTGTGAACTCTGCTCTATGACAGGTACCGTGGAATTGAAAAGTCAGTATATTCGATAAAATTAGAAATAACATAAAGAGATTTAGCTTAATACTCATTGGAAACCTATAGTTTCATTTAAGTTTTGTGAAAATATGTAGTATTCTGTAGTGAATAGCTTTTACCATTTCCCAAGCCCAATGAGCAGCTAATAATGAATTACAGACCTCTAAGAGAATGGTATTTTTTGTTATTAATTCACAGAACATATTCACTTTGTATCAGAAGAGATGTTTGTTGAACAAATGGAATCCATGACTCAGGCTTTATCATGATATTTTATAGCCCAAGCTCAGGTGTTTCTTTCTGGTTTGTGAAACTCATCTTAGGAAATGATGTGTACCTACTTCTGGAAAGAAGTTTGTTGAGAAAGAATAAGGTTTTGAAAAACACCTCTGGGTTTTCTTGTAAACTGATAAAACTTCCTAGTCCTATCAAGGATTATACCTTTCTGCTATTCAAGTAGCTTAAGCCAAGATTAGTTATATGTTAATACCTATTTCACTGAAATAGCAGATCTTACACATTTGGATCTCACACTTTGTATTCTTAGAAATTATTGAGTATCCCCAAAGACTTTTGTTTATGTCATTTATCTATTCATTTATATATTATAAATTATAATTAGAAAGTTTAAAATGATTTATTACTCATTTAAAATAAGGATAAGCCATTACATATTAAATAACTTATTTTTTATAAAGAAATAACTATACTTTCCAAAGTAAAAAATAGGGAAAAGAGTGCTATTGTTTTATATTTTTGTAAATATCATTGATATTGACTTACTAAAAGGCAGCTGCATTATCATACCTACTTCTGCATTCAAGCTCTTGCAATATGGTGTTTTGATTAAAGTATACTAAGAAAGTCCAGGTCTCACAAATACGTAGTTGGAAAAAAGGAGGAGTACTTTAATAGCTTTTTAAGATAATTATGGAAACTCTTATTTGAATGATATACTAAAACTCAAAAAGTAGTAATTTCTTAAAAATTAGATGCGATGTGACATCTGTAAACACATCAATGAACTTTTCATACTGTTACATTAAAATCTTGGATGCCTGGGTGGCTCACTCACTAGGGGTCTGCCTTCGACTCAGGTCATGATCCCAGGGTCCTGGGATGGAGTCCTATGTCAGGCTCCCTGCTAGGCGGGAAGCTTGCTTCTCCCTCTCCCCGTGCTTGTGTTCCCTCTCTCACTGTCTCTCTCTGTCAAATAAATAAATAAAAATCTTAAAAAAAAAAAATCTCTTGGTATACTTAGCACTTTGAGTGGGTCTTTTATCCATCCATGATTTTATAACATCATACATTGGTCATTTTGCAAATATGGAATCAGTGAGTTATACCGATCTTTCCTATATTGACACATATTAATATATAATATTTTAAGTACTACATTAGTTAATGTTACTGTCACATTCATCAGAAATATAAAAACTATGAGATTCATGATTGTTTAAAAGCTCATTTATCATTGGTAATGTGTATCTCAGATCCTTATCTTAGAATGACAGGCCCACTTCATTATTTTGAGAAAATGTCTGCCATATACATAAATCTGTATAAGCGTATTTGTCTGTCATTTATTCTTTCCAGTAAAAAATGGTAGGAAAAAAAAGAAATGCAGCTAGTTCAGCTTACAACATAAACAGTTAAAGAGTAGTATTTCTCTGAACAACTATCCTACTTCTTTATGAAGTAAAAGTGCTTTATATCTACTTACTATTTGAAACACAGAATATTTAAAAAGTATACTCAGGGGTTGAGTAATAATGAAATTAAACTATTGCTTCATCAAGGACATTTTAAACTGAAATTGACTTTTTTTTTTTTAAACTGCAGATGTGCAGCTATGAAGAATACAGTGACTACAAGTATAATTTGGGGATTGCTGCCTTCATTTCTGTTAAGGTGGTGGCAGTTTTACTTGCCATTACATTAGTACCGTCAATGTAAATGTCAACAAAGTGAAAGAAACTACTAATTTTTATTATTATGAAAATAGTTTTTACCACTGGGATGCCTTTGAATCTCTGTACCCATTTTGATTCTGTTCAATGAATCAGAATAAAATATTCTTTTATTCTGTTCTAGAATAAAAAATCCTTATCATGGCCATAAGAACTTGGATAGGTGGAGTGTTGAGAAATATACACATAAAGAAAATGACAGGTCAACTTTTCTGTACCAAATTAGTAGAATAGACAATAAGTTCTAGGGAGATACATAAGAAGAAAAGGCTGTTGTTGTTAAGATTACTTACTATAATAAAAAAGTACAAAAATGGTGTTGGAACACAGGAGAGGAACTTGATTGTTGTGTCTGGAGGGTGCTGGAGATAACTGGGAATTACAGAGAAGTGTTCTCAGAACAGTTGATACTCAAGTACTCAATAAATATTTGTTAATAGTTATTTCAAAATAGGGGCACCTCGGTGGCTCAGTGGGTTAAAGCCTCTGCCTTCGGCTCGTGTCATGGTCCCGGGGTCCTGGGATCGGGTCCCGGGGTCCTGGGATCGAGCCCCGCGTCGGGCTCTCTGTTCATTGGGGAGCCTGCTTCCTCCTCTCTATCTGCCTACCTCTCTGCTTACTTGTGATCTCTGCCTGTCAAATAAATAAATAAAATCTTTTTTAAAATAGTTATTTCAAAATAATATAAAAAACATTTTCACTTATTTACTAATTAGTGATATTTTTAAGCTTTTCATGCTATTTCTTTATTCCTATGACATTTGCTTATAGAAATTGGCCTGATAGAATTTTTCTACTGGTAGAAAAGTTCTGAACACGATTAATGTCTCTCTCCCAATGTAGGAAATTTTCCAGATCTCCCTTTTCTATGTCTCATTAGACTCAGTCAAGGAGGCAATGAGGCAATGAAAGGAGGGGCAGGTTTTGGAAGAAACTGATACAGGAGAAAGAAAGTGTTATAGATATGATGACAGAAACTAAAGTTGGATCCAAGGGAGTAATGTTTCCATCACTGGATTATATCCCAGGGGCTTTTCTCAGCACTTTCCATGTATTAACTCATGTAGACTTCCCAAGAGTACTAGCAGGTATGTACTCAGAGACTACCTTTTACAGATGAGGAAATTGAGACACTGAGAGGTTAAATAAAATGCTCAAGATAACACAGTTATTGAACAGAATGACAGAAGGTAATCTGGCACAGAGAGCTACTGTATTGGTCAGTTCATTTCTGTTTTTGTTCCATTTCTTGAACAATACTGCTAATCAAGAAATCTTGTTTTCTTCAGGTTTTTGAAAATAGACTTTACTTTTTTTTTTTCCCCTCATATTTCTGGAGACTAGGAAAAGCAGTTTTAGATTCATAGCACAATGGAGCAGAAAGAAGTAAGAATTCCTATATACTCTCTGTTCTCAAAGCACACAGCCTCCCACATTATCAATCTCCCCAACTACAGTGGTATATTTATTACAGTTGATGAGCCTACATTGATTGACATCATTATCACCCAAAGTCCATAATGTACATTGGCATTCACTCTTGGTGTTACACAATTCTATAGGTTTTGACAAAAGTATAATAACACGTATCTACCATTATAGTATTACACAGTTTTATGTATATGGTATTATACAGTATTATGGTATTATACTATATTGTGCATATAGTATTATACAAGTTCCATACCCTGAAAATCCTCTGTATTCTGCCTATTCATGTCCCTGCAATGTCCTCAATTTCAGATAACCCTTAATCTTATTTTGCTGTTTCCGTAGTTTTGCCTTTTTCAGTATGTCATGTAATTGGAATCATAACGTATGTAGCCCTTTTGGATTGAGGTCTTTCATTTAGTAATATGCATATAAAGATCCTCCATGCCTTTTCATGGCTTCTTTTTAGCACTAAATAATATTCCATTGCCTCGAATGTGCCACAATTTATTTATCCATTCATCTACTGAAGGACATCTTGGTTGCTTCCAAGTTTTGGCAGTTATGAATAAAGCTGCTATAAACATCCATGTGCAAGTTTTTTTTGTGAACATGTTTTTGGGTAAATACCAAGGAACACAATTTCTGGATTGTCTACTAAGAATATGCTTAGTTTTGTAAGAAACTGTCATACTATCTTCCATAGTGGTTGTCCATTTTGCATTCCTACCAGCAATGCATTAGAGTTCCTGTTGTCTACATCCTGTCAGTATTTGGCATTGACAGTATTTTGGATTTTGGCCATTCTAATAGATATGTAATGATAGCTCATTGTTATTTTAATTTATAATTCTGTAATGACATAGGTTGTTGAATGTCTTATCGTATGCTTTTTTTTCTCCTCTGTATCTTCTTTAGTAAGGTATCTGTTCAGATCTTTTGCCTATTTTTTAATTGAGTTGTTCATTTTCTTTTTTTTTTTTTTAAAGATTTTATTTATTTATTTGACAGACAGATCACAAGTAGGCAGAGAGGCAGGCAGAGAGAGAGGAAGGGAAGCAGGCTCCCTGCTGAGCAGAGAGCCCGATGCGGGACTCGATCCCAGGACCCTGAGATCATGACCTGAGCCGAAGGCAGCGGCTTAACCCACTGAGCCACCCAGGCGCCCGAGTTGTTCATTTTCTTATTGTTGACTTTTAAGGATTCTTTGTATATTTTGGATGACTATACGTTATTTAGTATGTCTTTTGCAAACCTTTTCCCAGTCTTTCCTTGGGTTGTTTTCTTTTTCGTTTTCTTTTTAATGTTCAGGCTGCTGTTAGCCAAGATTGCTTTTTTTTTTTTTTTTAAAGATTTTATTTATTCATTAGAGAGAGGGGGAGAGCACAGAGGTTGAGTAAGAGGGAAAAACAAACTCCCTGCTGAGCAGAGAGCCCAACATGGGGCTCGATCCCAGGACCCTGAGATCATGATCTGAGCTGAAGGCAGACACTTAATCAACTGAGCCACCCAGGTGCCCCAACTGTCTTCTCATTTGTTGATGGTATCTTTCACACAGCAAAAAATTTTAATTGTAATAAAGTCTAGCTTATAAATTATTTCTTCTATGGTTAATTACTTAGTGTTTTATCTAAAAGGTTATTGCCAAAACCAAAGGTCATCTAAATTTTTCCTATATTATCTTCTGGGAGTTTTAGAGTTTTGTGCTTTTAACATTTAGGTGTGTGATCCACTTTGAGCTAATTTTTATGAAGAGTGCAAGGTCTATCTTTGTCTAGATTCATTTTCTTCTATATGAATATCAGGTTATTTCAGCATCATTTCTTGAAAAGACTGTTTTTTTTCCCACTGCATTGCCTTTGCTTCTTTGTCAAAGTTGACTATGTTTGGGTATACTACTTCTGGTCTCTGTTCTATTTGATTGATCTGTATGTCTCTTCTTTCACCAATACTACACTGTCTTGATTACTCTAGCTTAATATTAGTCTTTAAGTCAAATAATGACTTTATTCTTTGACATTCTTTTTCTTCTTCAGTATTATGTTTGCTGTTCTGGATCTTTTACCTCTCTGTAAACTTTAAAATCAGTTTGTCATTATCCACAAAATAACTTGCTGGGATGGTGATTGGGATCGCATTGAACTATAAATCAAGTTTGGAAGAACTGATACTTGACAGTATTGAGTCTTCCTATCCATGAGCATGGAATATCTTTCTTTTTATATAGTACTTCTTTGATTACTTTCTTTAAAGTTTTATAGTTTTCCTCATGTAAATCTTGTATATATTTTGTCAACTTTAACCTAATTATTTAGTTGGGAGAGGTTCTAATGTAAATGGTACTGTATTTTTAATTTCAAGCAACACTTGTTCATTTCTTGGTATATAGGAAGGCAGTTAACTTTTGTATATGAACCTCTGATATTAGTAATTCATATCTTTTTTTTTTTCTTAGTTAACTGGCTAGAGGCTTATTGATTTTAATGATCTTTTTCAAGAACCAGCTATGTTTTGTTGATTTTCTCTGTTGATTTTTTGTTTTCAATTTTATTGATTTCTGCTCTGATTTTTAAAATTTCTTTTCACTTGCTTACCTTGGGTTTAATTTACTCTCCTTTTTCTAGCTTTCTAAGATAGAAGCTTAGATTATTGATTTTAGATCTTTGTTCTTTTCTAATATATGCATTCAATGCTGTAAATTTTCCTTTAAGTGCTGCTTTTGCTGAATCCCAAAAATGTTAATAAGTTGTATTTTCATTTAGATATTTTTCAAATTTCTTTTGAGATTTTGTCTTTGACCAGTGTATTATTTAGAAGTGTGTTGTTTAACCTCCAAGTATTTTGGGACTTCTTCAACTGCTTTTCTGTTACTAGTCCAGTTCTGTTGGGGCATCTTAGAGCAGTTCACTGCCATGTTCCCATGCTCCCCTAAGAGCATACATTGTATGTTTTCTATTCCTTACAATACATTAATATACATTACATAGTGTATAACATGGTCTGTTTTGATGAACAAGATATCTTTTTCATTGTATTGAACTGAAGACTTAGATTAATGAAGCAATTTTTAAATAATTCTCCTTTCCATCAGTGATAGATACTTAGCACTTTGTCTTCAACTCATTTCATGATCTGTTCTAAAGAGGGGAAAGTTTTTCATTTATGGTGATTTGTATCTACATATGCCAATCTGTGTCTAAGAATGAGTGGCATCTGTGGAAAATCTAGGCTGTTTTCTTAAAATGTTTATGTGCATTGAAGAAAGTGTTCTATGTTGTAAATATGTACTTAATATATATAAAGTAGATATATATATTGGCTATTGTACACACACATATATATATATTGACTTAGGTAACATACCATATTAGCTGGATTTTTTTTTTTTTTACAATGGAGGGATATTTAATATTTCACAAAAATTTATAAGTAATAAATTTTCATTATACCTTTAAAATGTGACAATTTTTTCTATCCCATTTAGTTTTGTCAGCCTGGAGGGTGGCAGCTGTCCAGAGAAAGGAAGCAGCCAACATTTTTTGTGGTGGTCCTGACAGATATTGACTCAGATCGACATTACTGCTCGTGCCTAACCTTCTATGAGGCAGAAATCAATCTTCAGGTACAACAACTTTTCTAACCAAAAGAACAACATTTAGGAATCTTTTTTTAAAATGCCATTTTTGTTGTTGTTGTTGCTGTTGTTGTTGTTGTTAGAACTATAAGTTTAAGTTCTTTGGGTTACTTTAGAAAGACTGAGGTACTCTACTGTTGGAGAAGAGAGGAAGAAGGTAAAATTTAATTGTTTTCTTTTAAAATACTGATCATAATCTGAGTATTTCCAAGAATAGCATATTCATGAATTGTTTTATTCCCTGTCAGTCCTGTTCTTGAGAGATCTTTTACAGAATATAGAGCATAATCAGAATGTTTATAAATCACCAATCACAATGCTCAATATTATTTTTTAAGTACCCAACTAAATGTCAAGTCATTATTATTAGTGGTGGGAGTATCAATATGAGAAGACTGAAATTCATAGGCTAGAACCATAGAAATGAAAAATATTGGTTTCTTGGAGTATTTGTTGGGGCTCTTAGTTTCAGACAGCTGAATCTACTTTCTCTAATATATGCATAAAAGGATTTATGACAATGTATTGGGCAGCTTATGTAATTTCATGGATTATAGGTGAGCTGGGAACCAATTTTGGGTACTAGGAATTGCCTAGCTTGGGTCTGTTTTAGTAACTTTTTCTGCCTTTGACCACTTGGCACTTATGATGTTGCATACTAGACAATATAACCTTTACATGTTGCCCTAAAAAATCTAACCTCTCATGTGCAGCCTGTTTAATCTTACACTGGTGACTTTTGCTTTAAATCTCACATGGTTTGTTTTCTTGAGGAAGTCAAGAGTCCATGCAGATCCCACCCCCCTGGAAAGGAATCAGAAAAATTTTTTGTTGTTGTTATGCATTTGTTTGTTTGTTTTGCTTTCAAAGCTCTATAGTGCAAGAAGGAAACTATGAAAGAGTTTGGAGGATACTGAATAAGCCGATGGGCATTATCTGCAGTATTTTCTGCTACACGCAGGTGAATGAGTATCACTGCCAGAATAAAGGATTGGCTTGCTTTCTAAAATGGCCTCACAAAGAAGCATTTGTTGTTTGGGTTGTTCTAATTAAAACTCCAATATCTGAATGTTACCAGATGCAGAAATCTGAATTTGTAGTACAAGAGAAGATGTCACCTTTCTTGACACAGACTTATATTACTCACATTCATTAGACTGATGTATTAAAACCAGCATGCTAGTTTATTAATTTACTGTGGTAAATTAAAAGTTAACATAGAACAAAATATGCATCACCTGTATTATCAATACATTCTCTCTTTGTTGTCAGATCTTTGTGGGAAGCCATTTCAAAATCTGAAGCATTTTGGTTGTGGAATCAAACTAAGGAATATTTTATGTCTAATATTTAGTGCCTATTAGACTAACATAGCCCATTGTTTCCATTTGAGATTAGAGATTGTGTTGTTAGTGGGGACAAAAACTTAGAAGTCAGTGACAATAGCCATTTCTATTGTGGATAGTGTTTGAGTGGATGTTGCCAACAAATAATAATCAAATTCCCATTTTTTACCTATTTAGTCTAAAAGTGTTCTCTAGCCAAAAGCCTCTCTATCTCTTTTAGGTGACCTTTCATTTCTCTGTTGATCTTCAGAATTTAAGTTAGTTCTGAGAATGCAGTATTTTATTTTTCTATTCTTTTTTTTTTTTTTTAAGATTTTGTTTATTTATTTGACAGAGAGTGCAAGTAGGCAGAGCGGTAGGCAGAGGCAGAGGGAGAGGGAGAAGCAGGCCCTCCGCTGAGCAGGGAGCCTGAAGTGAGGCTCGATCCTAGGACCCCGGGATCATGACCTGAGCCGAAAGCAGACACTTAACCAACAACTGAGCCACCCAGGTGCCCCTTATTTCTCTATTGCTGATGGTACCTCTTCACAATTCCCTAGAATTGCCCAATGAAACTGTGATTTTTCACGTTCTTCCTTCTTTCTCCCTCACAGCCAACCCCTCTTGCCCCAAAATAACTGACAGAAAACTAATCATTAAGATGATGTAGGGGGTTCCTCCATTGTCATTGGTGATATAGCAAACTCCTGAACTCAGTTCCTCCCACAGACACACCAAATCTGCTGCTACCATTGAATGATTCCTTCTGAAAGAAATCCAGGAACTAGCTGAGCAACTCACACTGGGCAAAAATACCCACACTAAAATGAGTAGGGAAGGCTAAGACAGACTCTTACCATAAATCTTACCCCTTGCACAGTGACTTTGGGAAGGAATTTACAACTTCCAGCTTTTTCCTGATGTGTAAGGCATTTGGACCCAACATCTAGCCTCAACTGGATAATGTTTAAGACTTGCATCTGAGGGGTGGGCATCCAAAACACCTAACTTTGAAAGCCAGTGTCCATGAGACTGGTGGGTCTCAGGGACACATGGCTCGTATCCATGAGACCCATCAGTCTATAGCAAACTACTAGAGTTCTTAATAGGTTTACAGAAATTCACTGTGGCTATCCCCCTAGGGCTCAGGATGAAGAGAAAAGAGCTCTCCATCTCCCAGTCTTTCCCTGAAAGAGTCCCATTTGCATACTTTTTTTTTTTTTTAATTTAAAAAATTTTTAAAAAGATTTTATTTGTCAGAGAGAGAACACAAGCAGGGGGAGCAGCAGGCAGAGCAGGCAGAGGGCTGCCTGAGCAGGGAGCCCAATGTGGGACTTGATCGCAGGACACTGGGATCATAACCTGAGCTGAAGGCATGCGCTGTACCAATTGAGCCACCCAGGTGTCCCTATTTGCATACTTTAAAAGCTCCTGCCTTAGGGTCAGGTTTCTAATTTAGCATATCTCTGGGGACCTCAGTGGAGACCAGGGAGGCTAACAGGTGCCATCTCTATGTTCTCTCTGGCCCACTTCACTTCGCCAGTTTTCCCCTGAAAAGATCTGTGCCCATGTCTGGCACTTCAGATTTGCAGTTGGTGCCTAAGGAATGCACCCTTTTAATATGTTGGCTCTGGTAGCCAGGAAGGCTTAAATTGTCAGCTCCCACAGGACTTAAGCAAAAAAAGAAAGTTCTTACCTGGCCATCCCCACCCAGGACTCAGTGCAGAAGCAGCAGACAGAAATACCCATCTCCAAGTCTTTCACTGAAAGACGTATATTTGCATACATTAAAAACTGCTTCCTGAGGACCTGGCTTTTAGTCAGTCAGAATGTGGTTGCTGAGATCCTTCTCTTTAGCACACTGACAGGTCTTGATACACCCTTAACTACAGGAAGCACTAAGAATAAGGTAGTCTGCTTGACAATCACAGAGGTTTGAGAGATAGCGAAGATCTGTGGAAGATTGAATTGATAAGGTTCGTCCTCCTAGGAGAGTCCACTCCTTCAAGATTAGGAATGCATAGAAACTAACAAAGAAAGTCAAGGAAAATGAAGAAATAGGAATATGTTCCAAATGAAAGGACAGAATAAAACCTCAGAAAAAGGAGAAATGGAGGTAAGAAATTTACCTGATAAAAGGTTCAAAATAATGATTATAAAGATGGTCCCTTAGCACAGGAGAAGAATGAATAAGGTCAGAAGTTTAACATAAAACATAAAAAAGTACCAAATACAAGTCACAGAGCCAAAGCATAGAATAATCACACTGAAAAATACTAAAAAGGATTTAACAGCAGACAAGATGAAGGAGAATAAAGGATCAGTGAACTTGAGGACAGGACAGTGGAAATCACCCAATCAAAAGAACAAAAAGAAAAAAGAATGAAAAAGAGTGAAGATAACTTTAAGGACTTACATGACAGTATCAAATAGACCAACATCCACAATTTAGGTATTCTAGAAGGATAAGAGAGAAAAGGGCAGAAAACTTATTTGAAGAAGTAATGGCTGAAATCTAACATGGGGAAGAAAACAGATATCAAAGTCCACAAAGCCCGTGGAATTCCAATAAAGATGAACGCAAAGAGACCAACACCAAGACACATTAAAATTGAAGTGTCAAGAGTTAAGGACAAGGAGAGAATCTTGAAAGTAGAAGAGAAAAACAGTTTGTTCATACAAGGCTCCCCCATGCCTATGAGCAGATTTCTTAGCAGAAACTTTGTGGGCTAGTAGGGAGTGGCAAGTTGCATTCAACCAAGAATATTCTACCTGGCAAAGTTGTCCTTCAGAATTGAAGAAGACATAAACATGTTTCCAGACAAGCAAAAGCTGAAGAAGTTCATCACCACTAGACTGGCCTTATAAGGAATGTTAAAGGGAGTTCTTTAAGCTGAAATGAAAGGGTACTAATTAGTAACAGGAAAACACATTAAAGTGTAAATCCTAGTTGTAAAAAATCTCTAATGTTGTAAAGATGGTGATTTAATCACTTATAAAGCCTAGTATGAAGGGATTAAAAGACAAAAGTAGAGGACTACCTGGGTGGCTGGGTTGAGTGTCTGACTATTGATTTCAGTTCAGGTCATGAACTCAGGGTCATGAGATCGAGCCTCGGGTCAGGCTCCATGCTCAGTATAGAGCCTGCTTGAACCTCTCCTGCTTTTCTTTCTCTCTCTCTCTTAAGTAAGTAAATAAATAAATAAATAAAATCGTAAAGAAAAGGTAGTAAAAATAACTATATAAAAACATGTTAATGGATACATAAGATTTTTAAAAAGATGTAAATTATAGCCTCAAAAAACATAAATTAGGTGAGGGGGGATTAAAAATGTAGTGCTTAGAATATGTTCTAATGTAAATTGTTATCAACTTAAAGTAGACTGTTAAAAATTGTTTTATGCTGGGGCACCTGGGTGGCTCAGTGGGTTAAAGCCTCTGCTTTCAGCTCAGATCATGATCTCAGGTCCTGGGATCAAGCCCCGCATGGGCTCTCTGCTCAGCAGGGAGCCTGCTTCTCCCTCTCTCTGCCTGCCTCTCTGTCTACTTGTGATCTCTGTCTGCCAAATAAATAAATAAATAAATAATCTTTTAAAAAAAAAATTGTTTTATGCAACTTCAGTAACCACAAGTAAAAACCTCTAGTAGATACAGAAAAGATAAAGAGAATGGAATCCAAGCATAACACTAAAGAAAAACATCAAGTAACAAAGGAAGAAAGCAAGAGAGGAAGGAAGGAACAATGGAATTACAGAATATCCAGAAAACAAGGAATAAAATGGCATTAGTAAGTATAAACTGATCAGTAATTAATTGTAGACAGATTAAGTTCTCTAATCCAAAGACTTAGAATGGCTGAATGGATTAAAAAGAATAAGACCCAACTAAATGCTACCTATGAGAGACTCACTTAAGCTTTAAAGGTAGATACAGACTGAAATTGAAGATAGAAGAAAATACGGTATGCAAATGAAAACCAGAAGAAAGCTATAGTAGCTATACTTGTCAGACAAAATAGACTTTTTAAAAAAGATTTACTTACTAAAAAAAATGGGGGGGGGGCGCCTGGGTGGCTTAGTGGGTTAAGTCTCCTGCCTTTGGCTCAGGTCATGATCCCAGGGTCCTGGGATCGAGCCCTGCATCTGGCTCTCTGCTCGGCAGGGAGCCTGTTTTCCCCTCTCTCTCTGCCTGCCTCTCTGCCTACTTGTGATCTCTGTCTGTCAAATAAATAAATAAAATCTTTAAAAAAAAAAAAAGTAAAAAAAAATTTACTTATTATATATAGAGAGAGATGGCTGCTTGCAAATGAGGGGAGGGTCAGAGAGAGAGAATCTCAAGCAGACTCCTCACTGAATGCAGAACCCAATGTGGGCTCGATCTCACAACCCTGAGATCATGACCTGAGCCCAAAAAAAAAAAAAACTAAGAGTGGGATGCTTAACCAACTGAGCCACTTGGGCACCGCCAAAATAGACTTTAAAAGCTGTAATAATTGACAAAGAAGGTCATTTTATAATGATAGAGTAGTCAACCCATCAAGAGGATTTAAGAATTGTAAATATTCATATACCCATCAGAGCACCTAAGTAAATATAATATTTGCTTATGTTCTTTATAGAGCTCCCTTGTTTTCTCTCCAGTACAGGATGCAGTTTAAAATCACATATGGCTTTTAATTATCATTTCTAGTTGTGTCTTTTTTTTTTTTTTTTAAAGATTTTATTTATTTATTTGACAGATACAGATCACAAGTAGGCAGAGAGGCAGGCAGGAAGCAGGCTCCCTGCTGAGCAGAGAGCCCGATGTAGGGCTCAATCCCAGAACCCTGGAATCATGGTCTGAGTCGAAGGCAGAGGCTTTAACCCACTGAGCCACGCAGGCGCACCCCGTGTCTTTTTATCTTAGAAAAGTTGCTCACCCTTTGTTTTATGACATTGACATTTTTGAATAATGCAGGTCTCATGTCCCCTTTTAATTAGCAATAATCGCACCTCAGATAAACCTCATTGGCCACAGTACTGCCACTGCACAAAGCTCATGTCCCTTTTTAATAGAATATTCATTATTGTGTGTTTTTTCTGATGTCTCTTATCTTTAGATTCAGTTTATACATCAGCAGTTGGAATATTACCAACATTTGAAATACTGTGTTTCGTTTCTTTTCTTTTTCTTTCTTTCTTTCTTTTTTTTTTTTTTTAAGATTTTACTTATTTTTTTGACAGAGAGAGAGTCCCAGTAAGCAGAGCGACAGGCAGAGCGAGAGGGAGAAGCAGGCTCCCTGCTGAGCAGGGAGCCTGATGCAGGACTTGATTCCAGGACCCTGGGATCATGTCCTGAGCTGAAGGCAGATGCTTAACCAACTGAGCCACTCAGGCACCCCAAAGTATGTTTCTTATAATGGTGTCCATCTGTTATGTTAATTTGGTAATTTGGTCAGGTGATGGCCAGATATTTCCATTCTACAGTTGCTGTTTTATTGCTTTCAGCTAATAAATAAACTGTGGGAAGACACTTTAAAACAATGCAAACATTCCATTACTCATTAATCATGTCCTTCTAGATTTAGCATTTAGTGATGATTCTTGTTTGTACCAATTTTTATTATGATGGTTGTAAAATGATTATTTCCCACCTCCAAACGTCTTCTACCTTTACTAGTCAGTAGTTGACATTTTACTATAAGCAGGAGAGACCTTTTCCTGTCTTGTCTGTCTGAGCTATAGACTCATTTATTCCACTTTCTGTTTTCTTTAATAGTATTTAATTAATGGTTTTCACGCACAAATTGTCCTAGACTTGTACCCTTCAAGTTGGTTCCTATTTTCTTGTGATAAGGCCCCATCATTTTTTAAAGCATTTTTAAAATTTTATGTCATAATAAGCTGATCCAGGATCATCTTGTTCCTTCCTTGCCCTCGGCCTTGAAATCAGCCATTTTTCCAAGGATCCTTGGCTCATTTGAGTGGAGAATAATACTAGAAACAAGATGTAGGTTCTTGTGTATTTGGAATCAATGTTTAAAAATCTTTTTTTCTTTTTAAGCTTAGATATTTGCCCATTTTCCATTTTAAGTGGACCCAAAATTATAATTTACTTAGTTTTTATAATCAACTTACAGAAGCTTATATTCTGCTTCTTAAGAGTTTTCCCAAGTTTCTGAAAATGAAAATAAGCTGTGAGAATTCTGGCTCCTATAGAATTGCAGTTAGGTAATAAGGTACTCACCGGAATTGTATTGTATGATAGCTTTTCTGTGCTCATAACAGAAAGTTAATGTTGTTTGGAATTGGTCCCCCAAAATGGCACAAACAATGAGGCAGAATTTGAGTAAATAGTATTAAAACTCTGATGATGTTCCTTTCTAGGTAATCATTAATGTTTTTCCCATTTTTGGTGTGAAGTTAACTCTGTTATTTTTTAAAAATGTGTTTTTCTTTTATTTCTGGATCATATCATCAGTTCAAAAATAGATCTTTTAATTCTCATTTGGTGTGAATTACTTCATACCAAATATACTATGACACATTATTTGGAAGCCTGAAGAGGAGGAACTTAGGGACACACACCATCCAAAGTATAATTGTGCAACTTTAAGAATGTTGGCTCTTATCTTTCCAGGATACAGTAACACTGTCAATAATGACAAGCAAAATCTTTGCATTAAACTTTTGAAAATGTGTTCCCAAAATTATTCAACTAGACAATATGATTGTAATTTTTTTAATGTAATCACTAAACAAGATAAATATAAGGTTGCTTTTTATGGGCTTATCTAAAAGATAGACTTGTCTAAATTTTTTATTTAGTTGTATTTTTTTAAAGTCTTTTTAATGTGTTTATAATTATGTTTATGAACCAATAGTAATGATGCAATTCATAGTAAAGACATTTGGTGTGTCAGCAAATAAATTGTCAAAGGATGGGGGGTGATGATTGAAGGTACATTGGAGAACTAAGATGAAGAATAAAGAGGTACATAGAAGGAATAGGATATGTTTCTTTATCTCAGTTGGCTTAAAATCTGGTGTGTAAGGCAAAATCAAAATTTAAGTATAAAGATTCTCCTACGTACCTATGCTAAGTACCAGTTCAGTGATGGAGTTAATAATTAAAGACATGTAGCTGAAATAAATCTTACAGATTTTAAAGGACCCAGTGGCCATTTAAAAAACAAGAGCTAATAAAAGCTTAGAGTAGAGGAAATAGAAAGGGTAGTCCAGGCAAAAAGCTATGGATAGAAAAAAAAAAGATTATCATGTTTATGATACATTGAAGGCCTACCATGTTCCAGGCACTGTGCTGAAAGTTTTACAGAACCTTTATTCCATATTATTTAACTCACAGGTAGTTTATTTTATTTTATTCTCTCAAGAACAGCACTTGGGGCGGGGCGTGCCTGGGTAGTTTAGCCAGTTAAGCATCTGCCTTTGTCTCAGGTTATAATCCCAGAGTCCTGGGATTGACTGCTCCCTGCTCAGCAGGGAGCTTGCTTCTCCCTCACCCTCTGCCCCACCCCCAGCTTGTTTTCCCTCTCTCAAATAAATAAATAAAATCTAAAACAAACAAAAAAAAGAACAGCACTTGGTAAGTTTTAACCATCCATTTTATGGATGAGGCTAAAAGACTTACCCAGGGAGTTCTGGTACTAAGTCAAAAAGCTTGAATTTGTCTGTCTCCAGAGACCAAATATCAATATCAAATACTAAAACATATATTACAAGGCTACAAAAATTATATCATTGTATATTGTTTCAAGAAAAATTGTCAAGAATATACCATAATTGATCTTACTTATTATTATTATCAGTATCTGACAGTGGAAACATTACAAATCAATGGAATCTGTACATTTTAACAAGTGTTATTTAAATAGTTATTGAACTTTGTGAGAAAAAAATAAATTTAAATGTTCATAGTAAAATACAGCAATTCCAAATGATTGAGCAATTTATCTGGAAAAATGAAGTAATAAAAATGGATTTCTAAACTAATCTCTTGTTGGGAAAACTTGGAGCAGTATAGGAAATCACATAAAACATTTGATTTATCTGAATAATAACCTAATAATTTTTTCTTTATTTCTTTTTCCCTCACTTGGTTATCAAACACTTAAATTGTGCTCACTGTAGAAAATTTAGAATGTATTGGGGAAAAAAGAAAGAGAACAGAAAAAAAACCCAGTAATTAAATGTATTTTGTTTTAATAAGAATTTTTTTAAAAACTAAAACTCTTTATAGATATAATTAATGTCTACACATTAATTGACCATGGATATAATATACTTTAACCATCTCCTAATGGGCATTTAATTCCTCTCTTTATCAATATTATGAACAACACGGTTATGAATATCTCTTTGGAATAATCTTGATTCTATTAAGGAGGGTTTTGTCAATGATTATGTATCTCACTAAATTAGAAATTAGAGAAGACCGGGGTGCCTGGGTGGCTCAATGGGTTAAGCCTTTGTCTTCAGCTCAGGTCATGATCTCAGGGTCCTGGGATCAAGCCCTGCATCAGGATCTCTGCTCAGTAGGGAGCCTGCTTTCCCCCCTCTCTGCCTGCCTCTCTGCCTGCTTATGATCTCTCTATGTCAAATAAATAAATAAAATCTTAAAAAAGAAATTACAGAAGACTAACATTATACATTTTTTTTTAAGATTTTTTTTTTAAGTAATCTCTATGCCCCCTTTTGGGCTCGAACTCACAACCCCAAGATCAAGAGTTACACACTCCACCTACTGAGCCAGCCAGGTACCCCACAGTCAGCATTATACTTGATGGTATCCTAGAGACTAATCCTCAGACCTCATTCAATGAAGAGAATCGAGTGAAAACTAGCATAAGTAACATAATTCAGACAGACGTAAGAATTGGGGGACATATATCTTGAGTTTATTCTGACGTTTGATAATTTGCAACATATACAAATATCCACATAGGATTCTCTTTGTAGTAGGAATGGAAGATTATGCTTTTTGTGCAAGGGTTCTTTCTCCATCCTCTCCCTTTTCAAACTGAGAATTTCTTACTGCACAGAATGCTGTGTCTTAGCACTCCTCTTGACATCCATCACAGATGCATTCTGTAGAGAAAACATTTCATTGAATTAGTTATGACTGATGAGTATTATATGCTTAAAATGTATGAGACATTAAAACAATAGGACAGGGGCGCCTGGGTGGCTCAGTGGTTTAAGCCGCTACCTTCGGCTCGGGTCATGATCTCAGGGTCCTGGGATCGAGTCCCACATCGGGCTCTCTGCTCGGCAGGGAGCCTGCTTCCCTCCCTCTCTCTGCCTGCCTCTCTGACTACTTGTGATCTCTCTCTGTCAGATAAATAAATAAAATCTTAAAAAAAAAACCAAAAACCAAAAAACAACAGGACAAACTTTTGAGAACAATTTCCCAAAATCCTTCAATATTAAATGCCTTTTCTTAAATTTGGACAATTTTACAATAAGAAGGGCTGCAGCAAGAATTGTGTATTGTTGTTACTATTTAATTTAAATGCAAGAAGGATTATTACAGGCAGCTATACTTAATGGAATAAAGTGTGAACATCTTCCCAGATTTATAGCTTGACTTTTCGTATGTCATGTCTTCTAAACAGTTCTTTGAACTAATACCTATTTCTTTTAAAGGTTGTATATGAATACAAGATAGCTGAAAGAGAACTAACCCACGAGTTAGAAGACTTGACTTATTAATCCCCATTCTACATTGAATGAGCTGTATGATCGTAGCAAGTGATTTCATGTCTCTAGGCATGAGATTCCTTGTTTGTAAAATGAAGTGGTTACCTTCTAGTACTATATTGTTTTATTATTCTATCATGTTAACTACCTCTGATTTTATACTTTTTTAAAAAAAAGATTTATTGGGACGCCTGGGTGGCTCAGTCGGTTAAGCATTTGCCTTCAGCTCAGGTCATGATCCCAGGGTCCTGGGATCAAGTCCCGTGTGGGACTTCTTGCTCAGCGGGGAGCCTGCTTCTCCCTCTGTTTGCCTCCCCCTCTGCCTGCTGCTCCCCGCTGTTTGTGCTGTCTCTCTCTCTGACAAATAAATAAATAAAATCTTTAAAAAAAAAAAGATTTATTTATTCACCTTAGAGAGAGAGAGGGACAACACTTGAGCAAGAGTGGGGTGAGGGGCAGAGGGAAAGAATCTCAGTACAAAGTCCCCGCCAAGGAGGGAGCCCAATGCAGGGTTCAGTCTCACAACCCTAAAATCTTGACCTGAGCTGAAATCAAGAGTTGGACACTTAACTGACTGAGCCACCCAGGCACCCCTAATTAAGTTTTGTTTAAGTAATCTTTATACCCAATGCGGGGCTCAAACTCATTACCCTGAGGTCAAGAGTCAGATGTTCTTCTGACTGAGCCAGTCAGGCACCCCTAACTACTTCTGATTTTAGAGATATATATCAATTTTGCTCAAAGTAGATATAGAGTTTCTACATAAATTATGATCCACAGAATATTTCATCATTTGAATAAAAGCCTGCTTTTTAGACCAATATATTTAATATGACCAAATGTCCTGTGTCTTTATGGAATGTTTCACTATGCCATGTTACATGATCATTAAAGTTTCAACATGTGTTCTTTAAAAAAATAATGCTGAAATCTTGGATCTTAGTGCCCAACATTATAAACTTCTAAATTAGGGATTCCAGGAAAGTACCTTTTATTTACATTGTGCTTAAATTATGAATTTGTAAACTTAAGTCCTATGATCTTGTAACTCACCAAATAATATAATTTTTCACCTAAAAACTAATTTAATGTTTTGTCATTTCTAGTCTTTTTAACCAATTTTAACACATAATGGAAAAGAACTTTCAAAAGAGCCCATTGACTTTTGTATTTCACAAAATAATATTCTTGAATTTATGAGAACCTAATTTGGAGTTGGTTAGCCTTGTTAGAAAGAAACGAACAAGTTTATTTGCAGTTTTCCTACCTCATACAAAAGTTTGTGATAATTATTTCTTTTTCTTCAGAGATAAGGATTAGCTTAATAGTATTTGTCATATTGTTGACATTTGAAGTCAGTCCTAGATGCTCTTAATAATCTTAAAAGATATACCAAAGAATTCTTGAGTAATAACTAACAATTGATTTGAATTAATTATGTCTTGGGGATAAAGGATAAGGAACATAGTAACAATGATCATATTTTTCAGTTAATGATGATTAACTTATTAACTGATTTATTCAGTGCATATTAATTAACTGGAGGGTAAAGGGTGTTTAAAAAAAGGTACATGGTAAAAATTACTGAAATAAAAGATGTCAAAAATTAAAGCTTCAACAGATTATCATTAAAAAGTATATTACAAATTAATCTATTTTATCCACTAATAATGTGAACATAGGCAACACACTTTACTTACGTATGCCTAGCATAAAAATTTAGTGTTTAGCTCATATTTTTAAAAGGTATATAAGGGCTAAAATTAGGAAAATGTAATAGGTAGATTAGATACATAGTAAAATTCAAGCTGGTCATGTACGTAGCATACTGCTTTTTTCTGAGTTTGACTCTTTGGATGCTTTAACTTGTCTCATTGTTGGATTTCTTCTTTTCCCTTTACCTTTATCTCTGACTTTTCTATTTATCCTTTAAATTCCAGCTCACTGCTGTGGGCCTCACTGATTTCCCTTCTCAGAGTTTCTCAAGCACTTTAAATATGAACTTCGAAATGTTATAATATTGTTTTGCACTTATTGCTGTTATTTCACCTGTGTTGGTTTTAGCACTTAAGCTAGAATATAAATTTCCTGACACAGAAAACTACACCTTATCCTTCTGTGACACCTGCTATGTATGGCCAACCATTCTGTGTTAAATAAACCTACTGATAAACGTTACTGTTTACTTTTAAAACTTTAAACTTTTTGTTATAAAGATAGTACAAGAGTAAATATTTTAGCAGATTATTTTTCACTAGATACTTGTATATTTTTATGTGGTATGTGTCAGCCATAATCCCATGACCAAAGACATATGCTAAGAAAAATTCTAATTTTTGGGAGTATAACCTTGCAGGCCTTTTCTCCTCCACATTAAAAATGTAAACATAGGGGTGCCTGGGTGATTCAGTTGTTAAGCGTCTACCTTCGGCTCAGGTCATGATCTCTGGGTCCTGGGATCAAGCCCCCCATTGGGCTCCCTGCTCAAACAGGAAACCTGCTTCTCCCTCTCCCACTTCTCCAGCTTGTGTTCCCTCTCTTGCTGTGTCTCTGTCAAATAAATAAAATCTTTATTTAAAAAGTAAAAATAATTAACCCTATATACTGTTTACTACTTTTTAAACTTGTTGCATTTAGTATATGCCTATGTCTTATTTTTGATTACCTTTAAATTGTTTTTATAGCCATTTTTTTGTTTTTTTTTTTTAATTGAGATATAATTGACTTTATAGTCATTATTTCTAAACAGAACTTTAGCTTCTTGCTGTCCTGTTTTTATAATAATAGAAAAAAACTGATTGAAAGAGGAATGGAACTCACATTTATTGAGCCTTTAAAATATGCAAGGCATATTGCCTCCTCATTACTCCCCATTCCTCTTTCCATCTCCAGCCCCTATCTGTGTCTTCTTTAGTTTTCTATCTTTAGTAAATGTCATTACTATCCAGCCATGTGTTCAAACATAAAACTTAGAATTACCACTTACCCTCCCTTTCTTTTATCCTGCACATTCTAGCCATCAGCAAATCCTGTCAATTCTAATTCCAGATTGAATCCTTAATCACTACTTTTCTTCTATCTCCCATTACTACTCTACTGTACATCTTGCCTTATCTAACAGACTTCTTTTTTTTTAATTTTTAATTTTTTATTAACATATAATATATTATTAGCCCCAGGGGTACAGGTCTGTGAATCACCAGGTTTAAACACTTCATAGCACTTACCATATAGCACATACCCTCCCCAACATCCACCCACCTACCAGACTTCTAACAATGCCTTCCTATTTCTACTTTTGCAAGCTATTCTTCATTCAACATTAGAGTGATTTTTTTCAAAACAGAATTGAGATAACCCTCCTTGCTTAAAACTCTTCAAGAAACAGTTTTAATTAAAAATGCACAGAGGGGGCACTTGGGTTGCTGAGTTCAGTTAAGCGGCTGACTCTTGATTTCAGATCAGGTCATGATCTCTTGGTCCTGGGATCAAGCCCTGCACTGGGCTCTACGCTCAGCAGAGAGTCTGCTTCAGGATTCTCTCTCTCTCTGCACCTCCCTCCCCTGCTTGTGAACTCTCTCTCTCTCAAATAAATAAATATTTTTTAAAAAAATGCGCAGAGGACCTAAATAGACTTTTTCGCCAAGAAGACTTACAGATGGCAGACAGACACATGAAAAGATGTTCAGTATTGCTCATCATCAGAGAAATGCAAATAAAAACCACAATGAGAAGCACCTCTCAAATGGCTAAAATCAGAAAGACAAGAAATAACGTGTTGGCAAGGATATGAAATCTCTGTCTGGTGTTAGTAGGAATGTAAACTGGTATAGCCACTGTGGAAAATAGTATGGAGGTCTCCCAAAAAATAAAAAGAGAAATACCATATGATCCAATCATTCCACTACTGGGTATTTACCCAAAGAAAATGAAAACACTAATTTGAGAAGATATATGCACCTTTGTTTTTACTGCAGTATTATTTATAATAGCCAAGATGTGGAAGCAACCTAAGTGTACATCAATAAACAAATAGGGTGCCTGGGTGGCTCAGTGGTTTAAGCCTCTGCCTTCGGCTCAGGTCATGATACCAGGGTCCTGGGATTGAGCCCCACATCGCGCTCCCTGCTCAGCGGGAAGCCTGCTTCTCTCTCTCCAGCTCCCCCTGCTTGTGTTCTCTCTGTGTCTCTCTTTCTTTGCCAAATAAATAAATAAATAAATCTTAAAAAAAAAAAAAAAAAAAGCAAATAGATAAGGAAGGTGTGTATAATATTCCAGATATATGGTGGAATATCACAGTCATAACAAAGCATGAGATCATGCCATTTGCAATAACATGGATGGACCTAGAGGGTATTAAGCTAAGTGAAATAAGTCAGACTAAGACAGTTATCATATGATTCCACTCTTGTGGAATCTGAAAAATAAATGAATAAACAAACAAAAAACGGAATCAGGCCTATAAATACAGAAAACAAAGTGATGGTTGCCAGAGAAAGAGGGCGGGAGGATGGGCAAAAAGGGTGAAGGAGAGTGGAAGACACAGACTTCAAGTTATGGAATAAATAAATCATAGGAATAAAGGTCACAGCATAGGGAATACAGTCGATGATATTGTAATAGTGTTGTATGGTGACAGATCGTAGCTACACTTCTGGTGAGCCATAGTTTTCTTTATAATGACTTGGGTTTTATATATTCTTGCTGCTCTTACATTTCTTAAAATATACCAAACTCCTTCTTACCTAAGGTCCTTTTCATTTGCCTGTGTCTCTGTCTGAATTGTACTGCCTGAGATTTTCAAGAAACTAGTTGCTCGTCTTGCAAATGTCAGCTCCAACTTCACCTTCTCAGAGAAGCTTTCTCTGATCTCCCTTGCTCCCTTGACCAGTCACTCTCCATTGTTCATCTTTTGAAAAAATCTCCATAGGACTTAAGACAAATGAATTATTTTGCTCATTTTTTTAATTCATCTTTTCATTTGGTCTCCCCTCCCAGAATATGTGCTTCATAAGGGCAGGGGCTCTGTCTCTACTGCAGCCTTAGTGCTTGGCCCTTGGTGGACACCCAGTAAAACACGTTAAATGCACAAACAAGTTTACATATCACTAATCATTTTTTATAGTTTATGTGTGAACATTGTAACCTCTCAATCTCTATTTGCTTATCCTTTGAGAAGTTTTAATTAGATGTTTTTCTAAGGTCCCTTTTAAAAATTTTCACAGACTTGTCTCTGGATTCAGACCTTAGTTCTCTAAATTTACTACACAAGTGTAACTTCCAGTAAATTACTTTACCTCACGCTATGTAAATTTTTCCACCATGGGTAAGTCATGATAATAGCACCTACTTCAGAGGATTGTTGGAAGGATTTAATGAGATAATATACTTACATCTACAAAAATATAGATCTATGGAAAGAATATAGATCTTTGTCTCTTTGGTTGACTTCTAAATTCCCATCACTTGCAACCATGTCAACACATACCAGGTGCTCAGCGAAGGTTTTATTTCCTTTAATTTTTATTATGGAAATTTTTTTTTTTAAGATTTTATTTATTTGATAGAGATCACAAGTAGGCAGAGAGGCAGGCAGAGAGAGAGAGAGGGGGAAACAGGCTCCCCGCTGAGCAGAGAGCCCCATGCGGGGCTTGATCCCAGGACCCTGAGATCATGACCTGAGATGAAGGCAGAGGCCCAAACCACTGAACCATCCAGGCGTCCCTATTATGGAAATTTTTAAACATATAGAAAATTAAAGTCAATAGTATAATGAACTGTATTACACTGTACCCACCTTTTAAAATTTTTAAAAATAGGGACTCCTGGCCGGCTCAGTAGGTTAAGCCTCTGCCTTTGGCTCAGGTCATGATCCCACAGTCCTGAGATTGAGCCCCACATTGGGCTCTCTGCTCGGCAGGGAGCCTGCTTCCCCCTCTCTCTCTGCCTGCTTCTCTGCCTACTTGTGATCTCTATCAAATAAATAAATAAAATCTTAAAAAATTTTTTTAAAAATAAAGATTACCGGTATTTGTCAGCCTTTTAAAATCTAAATCTTTTTTTTTTTTTTTGAGGGAGAGGCATTTTAATGAAAACCCCAGACATTGTATTTCCCTTATAGATATTTTAGTATGCGTCTCTAACTGTAAGGGTTTTCTTATATCTCAATCTACCATTATAATATTTAACAAAATTAATTATAATTTTGAATAGTTCCTTAATATCATCTAATACCTAACTTATTGTCTCAGAAATGTCTTGGTTTATTTAAGTCAGACTCCAGATAAGTTATACATATTGTAATGTTGATATTTCTTAAATTTCTTCGGTAACAGTCCCACTCTTGTGTGTGGTGGAGAAACTGTGTCATTTCTCCTATGGAAGGCCCTACATTCTGGATTTGGCTGATTAATTCCCCATATTATTATTTAACTTGTACTTCTATTTGGCATATTTTCCATGAAGTGATAATTATAATTAGACTTAGAGGCTTAATTAGATCCACATTCAATTTTTAAAGCAAGACTATTCAAATATTGTGCTGTACTTCCTATTTTATCATTATCAAGAGGAACTTAATTTCTGGTTGCTCTAGTTTTAGTAATGTTAAGATTGATTTGTGGGTTTGGGTAGTACCATCCTTCACTTGATGGTTTTAGGATCTATTGATGATCATTGCCTAAATACATTATTTCAATAGGAATTGCAAAAAGGTGTTTTCCTCATTCTCTTACCCCTTCTGCACTTATTTTTTTTTTAAAGATTTTTTTTTTAAGATTTTTTTTTTTTTTTTAAATTTGACAGACAGATCACAAGTAGGCAGAGAGGCAGGCAGAGAGAGACAGGAGGAGGAGGCAGGCTCCCCGCTGAGCAGAGAGCCCCATGCGGGACTCGATCCCAGGACCCCGAGATCATGACCCGAGCCGAAGGCAGAGGCTTTAATCACTGAGCCACCCAGGCGCCCCACCCCTTCTGTACTTATTAACTGAATGAAATTCATCTATAAAATAGAACATTTATCAACTATACCTTGATATAAAAGTTTAGTAAATTTAGTTATTCTTTTTTTTTTTTTTTAAGATTTTATTTATTTGACAGAGAGAGAGAGATCACAAGTAGGCAGAGAGGCAGGCAGAGAGAGAGGGAAGCAGGCTCCCCGCCGAGCAGAGAGCCCGACGCGGGGCTCGATCCCAGGACCCTGAGATCATGACCCGAGCTGAAGGCAGAGGCTTTAACCCACTGAGCCACCCAGGCACCCCTAGTTATTCTTTTTTAAAAAAATGTCAGAATAGTAGATTAGTACCCTAGCAGTCGTCACTAGTGACCACTTTAAAAAATTGTTATTATGGACTCATGCATTTTTGTGTGTTTGAGGAGTTTCAATCAACTGCAATTTTTATTCATTTTGATTCTGTTATTCCTTGACATAAGATGAATAGACTCATTGTATACATTTTTTTCTGACCCAGATATAGTAGAATGTCATTTCTCCAAGGAGTTCTGGTTTTCTTTACTGGGAAATAGTATTTAATAAAACTTTATTGTATAAATGAATTAATTAACAGTGATATGATGCTTAGTATAGTATAGAGTGTATGTTGTTAATTTCATTGGTATTTTCATATTATTTAGTCTTGAGCAGTGATTCTGAAAGTGTGGTCCCTGAACCAGCAGTATCAGCATCACTGGGGAACCTGTTAGAAATGTAAATCCTGGGGCACCTGGGTGGCTCAGTGGGTTAAAGCCTCTGCCTTGACTCAGGTCATGATCCCAGGGTCCTGGGATCGAGCCCCGCATCGGGCTCTCTGCTCGGCAGGGAGCCTGCTTCCCTTCCTCTCTCTCTCTGCATGCCTCTCTGCCTACTTGTCATCTCTATCAAATAAATAAATAAAATCTTAAAAAAAAAAAAAAAAAAAACAGAAATGTAAATCCCCACCTCGGATCTACCGAATCAGAAACACTAAGGATGGGACTTAGAAATCTGTTTTAACAAGCCCTGCATGGTTTGAAGCACACTGAAGTTTGAGAACTGTTGATCAAGAGTAGAAGTTCGTAACTCATTTAGTGAGAAGAGACCACAGATATGCTAAATATATTCCAGCAGTAGCTGTGCAGTACCCTGGCTCCCAGCAGCATTGTTTTCTCATCTGAGCTTACCTTACTTTATGAAATAAATTAATGAAACAGATACCAACTAGAATAACTTGTTTATCTGTTTAACTAACTTTCTAAGAATATAGAACCTATGAACATAAACACACTTCAGTTTCACATATTTTGTATTTTAAAATAATTTATGATAGCCTTTCCCAGAGTGTATTCCATAGGGCACTAGATCCTCTAAATGTTCTGTAATAAAGAGGTTTCACTGGTCCAAAAAGTTTGAGAAATATTTTATACCTCCTTTGCTTGGCATTGTACAAACAATATTTGCATGTCAAAGTCTGAGAAACCGTGCAGTAAAGAAAGCTGTTTAACTTGGCTTTAACTTACTGTTTGCGAAATTCTTTGATTTGAAAACCTTTTTGCTAAGTAGTATTTATTAGTTTTCAGTAGAAAACACTTTGAAAAATGCTTCCTTAGTATATCTTAAAAGAAAAATAATTTATGGACTATGTGCCACTTAAAAATAGAAAGCTTTCTGGGTGAAAGTATAGTAGCTCTACAAATAAATTTGTTCTACCTTTAGAACACTATAGAACCCAGGAACTGTTGAAGGGGGAAAATATCTGGATATTGTCTTTGCTAAAGGTAAATTTAATTCTGAACTGAAGACTATTGGCCTGATTTGTCTGAAGGCTTGTTATCCTGATATGTGTATTTCTCATGTAGTCATTGTTTTCTAGACTGATGCAAGGAAAAGCCAGGTTTTACCATGTGGACGTGTCAACATGATTAACAAGAAACAGAGTAGCTTTTCGGGGAGAATTATAGACCTTACAGAACTTTGCAACTACTTATTCTCTTTTATTTCCAATATTGGAAAATTTTAAAGTCCTTGAATTGCATAACCAAGGCAGTTTTATATAGTAGCGCACTGAAATAAATTGCTTATATTTCAAAAGGGAAAGGTAGAACTGATAATTTTTATTTCTGTAATTCCTTTTATCCTCTTTTTAGAAAGACTTTATTTGTTTATTTGACAGAGGGAGGGAGAGTAGGAGCTGTGGGAGAGGGGCAGAGGGAGAGGGAGGTGCAGACTCCATCCCAGGACCCTGAGATCATGACCCAAGGGTAAGGTAGAAGCTTAATGACTGAGCCAACCAGGTGCCCTCCTTTTAACCTCCTTTCTAACTGGAATGTTTAAAGAAATATTCTAAGAGGAGTTTTAGTATGAAATAGCATTGTTGAAAATGAGCTTGGCACAGAGGTGATACCGTATTCAGCAAGAAGATAGAAGAGATAGGAATCAAGTATCAAGAATGCAACAAAGTTGAGGTTGATGGATTAAACCTAAGTGATAGGATGAACTTCCTGAATAATATGCCTATGGAGTCAGCCTATTAAATCTGTAATCTAATAATTCTTAGCATTTTTGTCTCAAGGTATGTTCAAAGGGCAATAGCATTTTTGAGGTAGATTGGTAGGGTGAGTACTAACTTATCCCATATTATTGAAGCAAAGAGTCTGTGACCTATATAGAATGTAAACTACACAGAAGCTGAGAATTCCACTAGTATGTGTAGTCCATAGTAATAATAGGCAGAAAAAAAATCTGTAAATGGGCATGTTGTGGCATGTGCTTGTGATAGGTACAAAGGATAAGGTGACTTTATGAGATAATTCAGTGAAGAGTGTTTAAGATAAACTTATTATCTTAAAAAAAAGAGATGAATTTGTATCTTTAATGAGACCTACTAGAAATAGGAATAATCTTAGGATAGGAAAAGGGTTGCAAATGTTGTTCGTGAGATAAAATATGTGAAAATGTTTTCTGCTACACAGTATTAAATGTTGGAGCTCCTGGGTGGCTCAGCCCATAGGTGTCTGCCTTTGGCTCAGGTCGTGATCCTGGGGTCCTGGGATCCAGCTCTGCATGGGTTCCCTGCTCAGCAGGGAGCCTGCTTCTCCCTCTGCCTCTGCCGCTTGTGTTCTCTCACTTGCTCACTCCCTCTCTCTCTCTCAAATGAACAAATAAAATCTTTAAAAAAAAATTAAATTTGAAAGCATTATTATAACATCTATTAGATTCATACCCTGTGTTTTAAGTTTACTGCTTATTTTTAAGTTTCCATATCTTTTTGTTAATAACTGTTCTGTTAGTGAATGTTTAAAGAATAGCTTTAAGAAATGACCAATGCAGGGCTCCTGAATGGCTCAGTCTTGTGCTCTCTCTCACTCAAATAAATAAATAAAATCTAAAAAAAAAAAAAAAAAAAAAGATGACCAATGCATTCTATTTTATGTTTTGGTCAAAGTAGGTTAATAGTCATTTAATTGAAATGGTTATCTCCTTAGTCAAGCTGGCTTCTAATGGTACTCTAGGGGATTTATCACAGTCTCATAAAATGAATAGCTTTATCTCTTTCAGGAATTTTAGTCATTCTTTTGTCATTTCAGATTTGTTAGTAATCCACAAAGAATATGATTCATTATGTGTGGAAATCTTCGGCAAATTCATATTCATCACATTTTTATTATTTCTAAGGATTTCAGAAACCAACCTTTAACAAAGCTTTTGCTTTGTAACAAATGAAAATCATTCAAGACATAGGGATCTTATAACACATACAAAAAGTAAACAGATAGTTCCCTTTGGATATATGCATTCCATAGACATCTAGTACTTGATTATATTTCACTGTATTAGAAAATATATGGGCTCCAAAGGAGATAGAAAATATAGTTCTTGGCTTCTATGAGTGGGGAAGAAGACTTTCTTTAGTAAAATATCCAGAAAACTATTCTAAGAAAATTCATTCCTGCAGTGAAGAAATATTCAGAAAGTATGTGCGCATGTGCCCAGCTCTTGCTTTAGGAACTGGGAAATTACCAGTAGGCAAGACAGAAATCCTCGTTTTTATGGCGCATATTCTAATGGAAGAGACAGACAAACAAAAAATAAGTGGAATGGGTAGTATGTTGGATGGTAACAAGTGCCGTGGGAAAAAATAAAGCAAGGGAAGAAGACAGGGAATGTTAGAGAATTGCAATTTTATTTTATTTTATTTTTAAGATTTTTATTTCTTTATTTCTTTGAGAGAGAGCAAGCTACAGAATGCTTACAAGAGCTCAAGCATGAGCAGGGGCTGGGGCAGAGGGAGTAGCAGACTCCCGCAGAGCAGGAACCTGATGGGGAACTTGATCTCAGAACCCCAGGATCATGACCTGAGCCAAAGGCAGGCACTTAACTGACTGAGCCACCCAGGCGCCCCAGAACTCCAATTTTAAATAGGGTGCCAGCAAAGGCTTAACAGCAGAAGTCACTTGAATGAAGACCTAATGGAAATGAGGAAATTCATCATTAGAATATCTGTGAAGAGAGTATTCTAGGGAGAGGAAGAACAAACAGTATTAAGACCCTTGGCTGGGAGCATGTCCAGCATGTTTTAGAGCTACAAGGAAGTAGAATGGGGCTAAAGTGGAATGGGAGAGATTGAAGGAGCCTGGTAAAATAATGCAGACAGGCAGTGATGATGGCTCATAGTATTGTGGTAACAGTGGACATGGTAAGCAGTCAGGATTTGCTGACAGTTTGGATATGAGATACAAAAGAGAGAGGAATCAGCGATTTTGATCTGCCAAATGGAGAGAGGATTTCCATGAACAGAGGCTGAAAATACTGTGGGAGGAATAGAGTTCAGGGAGAAACACTGGAGCTGTGTTTAGACATGCTTAAGATACCTGTTAGTGGGGGCACCTGGGTGGCTCATTCGTTAAGCATCTGCCCTCGGCTCAGGTCATGATCCTAGGGTCCTGGGATCGAGCCCCGCATCGAGCTCTCTGCTCGGCGGGAAGCCTGCTTCTCTCTCTCCCACACCCCCTGCTTGTGTTCCCTCTCTCACTGTGTCTCTCTCTGTCAAATAAATAAAATATTAAAAAAAAAAAAGATACCTGTTAGTCATCTAAGTAGAGCTGTAAAGCACGCAGGTGGGTATGGCTTTTTGTGGCATTTTGGGGAGAGGTTTGGTGGGAGAAATGAGTTTGGAGATGTATGATATCTTGGTAAACTGTGCTGAGAAGTAAGACTAGGAGAAAAATGAATAAAGGAAAGGTTTCAGGAGGGAGATAGAATTTTGAGCTGGAACTTTGATTAATGGAAAAGAAAAGGAAGAGGATTCTAGTTAGGGAAAATGACCTGGCATCTTAGGATATCATTTAGAAATAAATCTGAATGCTTTACTCTCTTGTCTTTTTTTCTTTGAAATATTGTTTTGAAATATTGCTATGAAAGTTTTATAGGGTATCATAAAGTATTATGCAACAGTAGGTACAGAGGAAATATTTGTCGACACATAAATGAGAATAATGTTTTCAAAGCTTATTTCACTAATTAGTATTTTTAGTCATTGAAATGTAGGATATTTTTTATTATAGATGTTTTTATTGTGCTAAAAAATACAGGACATATGATTTAGCACTTTAACCATTATTAAGTGTACAGTTCACTGGTAGTAACTATATTCCAAAATTTAGTTTTGTGTATAAAGATATTTTCTCTTCTCAAAAAATATTGTTGCTTACTAACAAAAGGAATTTAGAGCCAGTTGGGCTTTACTTCTAAGTGCACTGAGCATTCTGTCAGTCTTAGAATCCTAAATGATCATCACTTTTGTTTGAAAGATTGAAACAATTAGAAAAACAAGAATGAAAATTAGTGCCTTACTTCTAAAACAGATCTTTTCTTTCTTAAAAACTGATTTTCCATTTAAGTGAGTGTCATTTTTAGTTGTTTGGGTCACAATTTAAATAATTTGAATGTGTCTTCTTTACCTTTGATTACTGGTACCTCCGTCAGAAACCAAATGCTCCTGTAAAGCTGTGGTATGAATCTATAGCATAAGGAGCTTTTCAGAAGTGAAATAAGCGTGCCTTCCTTTATAATTTTTTGCCTGCTTACTTGCTTCTTAGATTCCTGTCAAAGTCTGTGTCTTTACTTTTGAGTTTTGTAAATTATATTATAAATTATATTTTATAATTAATTTTGGATTTTATAAATTACATGAAAATGTGTGATATGTCTGTTTTTTTGTGAGTTATAAACCTAGGAAATTCTGTCTCTTGATTACAGTGCATCTTTTTCTAGGGAACAAAGAAGGAAGAGATTGAAGGTGAAGTGGAAGTGTCTGGTTTAATTCAGCCTGCAGAAGTGTTTGCTCCCAAAAGCCTGGTGTTGGTATCCAGATTAGATTATCCAGAAATTTTTAGGGTAAAGAACTCACAGTTGTCATTATTGATCTGTATTATTGTGTGAATCTATTTTGAGTGAACCGTGGTAACATGATTTTGTATTTAAAATGTCTTTAAATTGATTTAGGGATCCATCAATAAAACAAATTTAGTGTGAACTGAAAAATGTGTTTATGTTGGGTAAAATAAATTCCTGAGTTAATGTGACTATTTAAACTTATAAAGATGTAGTGTTTGCTTTAATATAGATCCCATGGCTACTGACTCCAAAATTTATGAATCTAAAAGAAATTATTTGATTGCTTGTAGCAAATTTAAAATGCATTAGTAATATAACAATTTTGTCTGTTTTTATTTATCTTCTTTTGAGGAATACCAGGCCCAAGTAAGTAGAATGGATATTTGCAATTTCAAAAAGTTCTGATTGCCAGGATGGCTTTAAAATATTCTTTACTTCCAGATATTTTCCTTTTTGAGACACTTCGAATTTTCCAATGCAAAAAAAATTTTTATTTAGTTGTAAATACATTTAAGCTATGAAAGAAGAGGGCTATTCTTTTATTTCAGTTGCTACCTTTGGTAATAGTAATGTTGATTATTGTCCAAAATCACAGATCTCTTTGAAGGGTATAAAATATACCTTAATATTTCCCAAGGACTTGGAATTTCTGGAAAACTTTGTATATTATTGAGATTATATATTGTATAAAAATTAGCTTCATTTCAAGATTTCAGTGATAATGGGTAACTTCTAACAAATTCTAATTTTTAAAGTCACAAATTTTAATAAACTGAATCATCTGTAAAGATTGTATTTTGTCTTCCATTTTACTACCTACCTTCTTCTGAACTTAAAGTGTTTATAATATCTTACCTCTATTTTGCTAACCTCTGTAATAATTCACAAAATTTTTCTGTAAAGCAGATGTTCTGAATTTGTAAGAATCACAAAAATATAAAATTTCTTAATTTTTATCTTGAAATTGGGAGTTTTGTAAAGTAAGAGAAAAACAGTTTTAAAGCCCTACAAATTTGCTAAAGTGGTTATCTGAGCTCAAGCCCCTGTTTTACAAATTATAGATTTCTGTTTTTTATAAACTTACCTCAGAAGCTCATTTAGAGCTTCTGATTAAGGAAGAAAATTTAATAAACCTAATAATATTTGCTGCTAAAAATTTGTTCTGTGGTCATTGTAGAATATACTTTACTGACTTCAAAGGGAAATTTCCTAGCAGCAGATGTTGCAGCAATTTATTTTCAATGCTTACTTTTTCCATGAAAAAACTGCATGCATCTTCTCTTTGCAGGCTTGCCTAGGTTTGATCTACACTGTGTATGTGGATAGTCTGAATGTCTCCTTGGAAAGTCTCATTGCAAACCTGTGTGCATGCCTTGTCCCAGCGGCTGGAGGGTCTCAGGTAAATAGACTGAGAAGGGAAACGAAGAGGACCTATTCCTCTTTTCTTCTCCTCCAGTTAATTTAATTTATGAAGGAAAGGAAAAAAAAAAAAAAGAAGTCCTTGAATATTCTCATTTTAAAGAAGATCTTAGTTAACCATTATCCCTGTGGTCTGCCTTCTAGAGAGAGACCCAAGATTCCATTCTTTTCTTAGATCACGAGGTTAATTTTAACTCAGGGTTCACCTTTAACATAGCATAATTAGAAGTCATATTTTGTGTAACTTGAACTCTAGTTTACATTTTCTTGGAAACGCACTTTTTTTAATATTTAAACATTTAAAAATACATTCTTTTTGCCTTTCTTCCTCCTCTATGTAGTTATGGCTCATTTTATTAACATATCAAAAAATTTATGTGATTAAAAATTAGGAGATAACATTAAGAAAACTCTCAAAACAATTTTTTGTAGCGCTTATAACTACTTCTGAATAGGTTTATTTATTTATTCATTTCCCTGGATAACAGCAATTATACATGACCCTAAAACCATTTTTCTGTGTTTGTAATCTTTAACAGAATAGCTCACATGTAAGCTTTGAAAGAAGGAGGCTTATTTTTCTTATTTCAGTTTGCTACTTTTAGCAATAATAATGTTGATGATCATCCAGAATCACAGATCTTTTCCAAAAAGTGTAATCTATTCCTTAAAATTTCCCAAGGATTTTGTCATATATTTAGCCTTAAAGGAGAACATTAAATTATTTTACTGAAACAAAACTTTGTCAGAGTGGTCATGGGTTTTTCATCTTGTTTGTCCAAAGATTTTTATTTTCGTCTCTGCAGTAGAAAAATAAGAACCTCAGCTTCTATGTCTCAATGTTTCTAGAGGACCAAACTTAAAAAAAAAATTCTTCTCCTTAAGCCCTAAAACTGATTAGTTGATCGTGTATTTTGTTTATTCTTGTGTAATACTGTGGAAGAGGACAGGCCTCTAAAACTTCCATTGTTTATCCTCCTCAGTCTGACAGAGATGATACTTCCAGTGAAATGGACATCCATTTGCTTTGCCCTTTGCCTTTTAACTATGTTTTGTCTTACCTGGTATCTTCTGTTTTTCTTTAATTTTTATTCCCTTTTTTTCTCCTGTGCCCTATTCCCTCAGTCTTCTCCCCCGCTCCAAGGGAAGAATATAAAATATGAGTTTGGTCACAAATAACCTAAATTTGATAGCAGTGGCATTGTTTCAAGGACCTTTATCATGGTGGGATTTCTGCTGACTTTATTTTGTGAATTTATTTTTTAATTTAAAAAAACTTTTTGTTGGGGGATAGCAGGATGGCTCAGTTGGTTAAGCATTTGCCTTCAGCTCAGGTCATGATCCCAGGGTCCTGGGATTGAGTCCTGTGTCGGGCTCCCTGCTCTGTGGGGAGCATGCTTCTCCAGATTCTGCTTGCCACAACCCCTGCCTTTGTGCTCTTTCTGTCTTTCTCTCCATTTCTCTGACAAATAAGTAAAAAAATAATAAAAAAAGTAAAAAACTTTTTATTGTGGCTACTAAAAATTTTAAAATAACGCATATATGGTTCATATTATATAGTTTTATTTCTTTCTCCAAGTTTTATTGACATAAAATTGGCATAAAAATGTTGACTTTAATGTTTTATTATTTTTTAGGTAACTGTGATTGTCAGCGATTTTTATATCTCATGATTTAATAAATTTCAGCTTTCTCATTACTGAATTTTCTTATACCATGATCATTTGAGCACAGTGTAACTTGAATGTTTTCAGTTACATTTTTATTCTTGGCATCTGCTAATTGGGTCTTATAGGGTTATCACCAACTCAATATTAACTTCAAAAAATTTTAAAAATTTGTACTGAAAGGGATTTTTTTTTTTTTGTCTTAAGAAAATGTCTGAAAAGAAATCATTTATGTTTCTGTGTGTGTTTTTCCTGCATTCTGCAGAAGCTGTTTTCCTTGGGTGCAGGAGACAGACAGCTGATCCAGACTCCTTTGCATGATAGTCTTCCTGTCACAGGCACTAGCGTCGCTCTTCTGTTTCAGCAGTTGGGTATGTTTTTTCCCCCATTGTCAGTGTCCTCCTGTGGATTTATTTTAAGCTCAATACCTGATACATAAAATAGATAATTATGTGGGTCCTAATCTTAAATGATGCTTATTCTTTTAAAAATTTTTTAACTCTGGACTCTTTTGCTCTGGAGTCAGTTAGACATACAGAAAATAGGCAGATTTTCCTTCACCTTTAAAAGATGAATAGATGGTATATTTTGCTTTTCCTTTACTGAATTACTTTTGCAGAAACTTTGTCGAATGAAACAGAAAGTCCTGTCCTTCTAATCCATGATCTGTATCAGAACTTTATCACCAATTTTCTAGCAATGAAAAGGCTCAAGAATTGCAGGGAGGATATGCACTCTGTCCATCGGACAGCTTGTACTTCCTTTAAGGAATCATACAACTTTAAAGTGAAGGTGTTTTTGATCGGGGCTGCCAGAGATTCCTATTTACCTTACCTCTTACTTGTCCTTTATATGTGCCTGCATATGAGTGTCCCATTCTCTTTGATTCAGTCTTTGTCAGTGTTCTCCATCTGTCTTTGTCTTTTTTAAGTTACAGTGAAACCTTCCCTTCCCTAGGGTTCATGTTATTCTCCATGGGATTATTATTACCTTACACAAAACTTCTACCCTCTTGTTTCCCTTCTGTCTCATGTTGAATTTTGCTTCTAGCTCAGCTTTCTAATTTGTCACTCCTTTTTCATCAATGGCCCCATCCTTATTCTTCTGCTGTGACTTCAGTTGCCAAATTTAGAAAGCCTCAGAAGAAATTAATGTAAATATACAGTTTTATAGTATCTTAATAAAGATTAATGGTAATACCAATCCCAAAGTAGTAGTTTTTCCCCCATTAATCTGCTTCCCATCAGGAGTTCAAACACTAAAAAATTACCTATCCCTTCATCTCTCCCCTCCAAAAATATTCTGCTGCTTACTAAATCATTTCAACTAAGTCCTAATGTAATTAAAGCTGTTTTTTTTCTTAATATGTAAAATAGGTAATTTCCCTGGTGGTACTTAGTTCTCTAAAGAATATCTTGGTTATTTTTTTTGTTTTTTAAAGATGTTATTTATTTGACAGAGAGAGAGAGAGATCACAAGTAGGCAGAGAGGCAGGCAGAGAGAGAGGAGGAAGCAGGCTCCCTGCTGAGCAGAGAGCCCAATACAGGGCTCAATCCCAGGACTCTGGGATCATGACCTGTGCCAAAGGCAGAGGCTTAACCCACTGAGCCACCCACTCGCCCCAAGAATATCTTGTTGATTAAATACTCTTTCCATAATCTTCTAGAAATAATTTTAGGGAGTTTATGGGTTATCTGAAGCCTGTCCATGGTCCCTACTAACCATTGACTTGGTTGATTTTAGCTAAGGACTATTCACATTACTTTTTTACTTTTAGAAGAGACTATATACCTCATACAAGGGTCAGTAAAAACAAAGATTACCATTAAGGGGAACAGAAAAATAGTGACACAAATAAAATAATCTGCCTTTTATCTTAATGAGTGTTTTATCAGCCTGTTATGTTTTTGAGTTTTTACAATGGCTTGACCAGGGGGAGGGGAGGGATGTTACTGGCATTTAGTGCCCAGGACTAGGGATATTAAACATACCTCATGGATGATGTATGTGTACCAGAAGAGCTTTTACCTCACAAACACCGGTAGCACTCCCACTGAGAAAAACTACTGTAGATAAAGTATGATTTATAAAACCTGGACATGTCTTCAAGTAACGGTGGTCTATATAATTTAGACTAACTGTCTTAACAATGACAACTAGAAAAACTATGTAAATGTGAACATCATCTACTTGAAAGCATGAGAGGCAGTAAAGATACTAAATGAAACCTAGAGAAGTGAGCCGTATATTTGGGACCAGTTTTTCCCAGAGCATCTGTTGATTTTGGAAGAAGTAACTGAAAAGCTGATCACAGCAGTATTGATATCCCACAGGGAGCAGGAAAACTGAGGTCAAGTTTTATCAAGGGAGATTTCTTTATAAAGCTCTCTCATGCTTTGAGTTGAGACTACTGAGGACCACAACCTAGGAATGAATAAATCACAAGTAAACAAGGTCCACACAAGGTCCCTTGAGGAAACAAAGTGGAACTTGAAATCATTTTATTTTTTTATTTTTTTTTCTTGAAATCATTTTAATTCCTTGAAATGATTATTATGATCCTTGATGCTACTGTCTCTAGCCATATAGTACAAGTAAAAGTAAATTCCTCTCTGGAACAAGGTAACTGCATTCTAGGTATTCAGTATGTCTACAAAATTTGCCCAGCACTCAATCAAAAATGACCAGAAATATGAGGACTAATCCTATATGAAAGAAATATAGAAGAAACCATAGATAATATAAAAACCCACAGGGCACCAGAAAAATAGTTAACAAATTCACATATTTAAATAATTGTGCTTAAAATAGTGAAGGAGATAAACAGTCAAGAGTTAGAATTTGAGGAGTGACATCAGCAAGATGGCAGCATAAGAAGTCCTAGTCCTTTTTCTTCCACAGAAGCATTGCTTTAACAGTGATATATTGACCAAAATACCTTTATGAGAATTCCAGAATCTAGCAAAGAATTTCCAATACCCCAGGTGATCACAAAGCTGAGAACAGATACATTAAAATGGGTGGAAGAACAATTTCACTTTACCCTGTCAGCCTCTCCCCTAAGCCAGCACAGCTCAGCACTGGGAGAGGACACCTCAGCTTGCCACCTCTCCTTGGGGGATGGGGAAGGAGAAGAATGGAGTATGTATGCAATTTACCAGCTTTATGGAGGGCTGCCCGAGGGTGAGACTGTCTCATTTGGAGCACTGACAGAATCAGCACTGTTTTGATGCCACTGAGACAAAGAAGAGTGAAGGGTAGAGCTTGCTGTATCATCGCTGCTTGTGGCAGCAAGCAGAAGGTGCACAACTTGGGGCATCTCCCTTGGGAGGGAGGGAGAGGGAAAACAGCATTCCAGCTTTTCAGAGTGCTGCCTGAATATTGGCAAAGTTATAGAGGAATTGTAAATTTAATTCACTGCTGATGAAAATGTGAATTAGAGCACAGTTTAACTTTCTAAAAAAGTTAAATAAACCAAATAATCCAGCCATTCCACTCCTAAGGCTTTCACTCCATTTACCTAAAGAAAATGATAGCATTTTCCATAAAATACTTGTACATGAATGTTCATATTCACATTTCTGTAATAGTAAATAACTGGGAACAAGATCAGTGTTCATCAATGACAGTGGATAATGGTGAGGATAATGGATAAATAATCTCTGATATTTCCATACAGTGGAATGCTACTAAGCAATGCAAAGTAATGAATTATTGATATATGCTACAGCATGAATTAATCAGAAAATAATTATGCTGAAATTAAAAAGCCTTACAAAAAAGAATGCATACTGTATGATTTGGTTTCTATAAAGTTCAAGAAAATGCAGTCTAATCTGTAGTAATAGAAACCGGTCACTGGTTGCCCTGGGAGTGGGAAGAGAGGGATGACAAAGAGTTATGAGGAAACTTTGGAATGTTTGTGGTCATTATCTTGATTGTGTGATGATTTACAGTATGTGTGTGCTTATGTTAAAGTATATTAAATTCTACAAGTGAATTGAAAACCTATATTCATATAAAAACTTATATATGAATGTTCATAGCAGCATTACTCATAATAGCCAAAAAACAAAAATAACCCAGGGGCGCCTGGGTGGCTAAGTGGGTTAAAGTCTCTGCCTTCGGCTCAGGTCATGATCCCAGGGTCCTGGGATCGAGCCCCGCATCGGGCTCTCTGCTCAGCAGGGAGCCTGCTTCCTCCTCTCTCTCCGCCTGCCTCTCTGCCTTCTTGTGATCTCTGCCTGTCAAATAAAATCTTTAAAAAAATAAAAATAAAAAAAAAAAACAATCCAAATGTCCATCAACTCATAAATGGATAAACAAATGGTGGTATATCCACATAATGGAATAATATTCAGCCATAAAAAGGAATGATTGTTGTTACATGCTACAAATGAAACAAATCTTGAAAACATTGTGTCAAAGTAAAAGAAGCAAGACTCAAAGGGCCATAATATTTTATGATTCCATTTATAGGAAATGTCTATAATAGGGAAGTCCATCAAGACAGAGAGATTAGTGGGTGCCAGGAGCTGGTGGGGAGGGAACAAATGGAGTGACTGATAATGAGAATTGGGTTTCTCTTCAGGTCATGAAATTGTTTTAGAGTTAGAGACTGGTGATGGTTTTACAACCTGTGACTGTGCTAAACCCCACGGAACTGTATGCTATATAAGGGTGAGTTTTATGGTATATGAATTATAACTCAATAAAGAAAAAATTATTAGGGCCTTGTCAAAGGAATTCAGGAGTTACCTTAAAGAGACTTGCATGGATCTACAATGGTATAATTTGAGCTTCTTTTTTTTTTTTTTTGAGCTTCTTCATAAATGGTGAAAATTGCAATTGGTTGAAACCCAGCAGATATTTTATCTTTTAAAAATTTTTTAATTAAAAATTTTTAAAAAATTATTTATTCGCGCATGTGAGAGAGAAAGGCACATGAACGTTGGAGCAGAGGGAGAGGAAGAGCATCTCAAGCAGACTCCCCACTGAGTGCAGAGCCCAACATAGGGCTCAACCTCACGATCCTGAGATCTTGACCTGAGCTGAAACCAAGAGTTGATGCCTAACTGACTGAGCCATCCAGCTGCCCCCAGCAAACGTTTTTATGAATTTGTAATAATATTAAATGAAAAATTATTATCTTAGAATGTGACAGGGAAATGATTTGTTATCTTGAAAACTTATCAATAAAGGAAAAGAATGCAGCATTTATTCTGTGTTGTCTATATGAATTGTAGTACAGGATAACCTAATAGTCGATTAGGGAAATTGTCTCTTTTTAAAAGTTTCTATCAATAAATGAAAAAAAATTATAGTGCTAGAACTTCATCATTTTATGTTCTTTAGTAGATGAAGTTCTGAGCATTAACAAGTATTGTGTTAGGAAAGAAAACAGACAGATCTAGCCTTGCCAAACAGTACCTGTGGTTTTGCTGGTGGGATTAAATCTGATTGCAGAAAATATAGAAGATAGGGGAACATAGTGAACTGCACAAGATTGCAATTGTCAAAATTAGGTTCTTAGACAATGTGGTGTACATATGTGATGAAATATTATTCAGCCATAAAATAGAATTAAAATATTGCCATTTGCAACAACATGGATGGAGCTAGAGAGTATAATGCTAAGCAAAATAAGTCAGAGAAAGAGAAATACCATATGATTTCACTTATATGTGGAATTTAAGAAAAAAAATAAGCAAAGGAAAAAAGAGAGAGAAACCAAGAAACATATTCTTCACCATAGAGAACAAACTGATGTTTACTAGAGGGGAGGTGGGGTGGGAGGATGGAGGAAATAGGTGAAGGGGATTAAGAGTACACTTATCATGATGAGCACTGAGTAATGTATAGAATTGTTGAATCACTGTGTTATACACCTGAAACTAATACAACACTGTATGTTAACTATACTGGAATTAGAATTACAAACTTAAAAAAAAATCTGTTTATAGAAACTCTGTTGGTCAAATGTCCCAGGTTCTTTAACAAATAAATTATAAGGAAGGGAAAGGAGGAGTAACCTCTAGATTAAAGGAGTTGTAAAACATCCTATTTGGGGGGCTTCTGGGTGGCTCGGTCAGTTGGTTGTCTGCCTTCAGCTCAGGTTGTGATCTCAGGTTCCTGGGTTCAAGCCAGACTCTCTGCTCAGTAGCGAGTCCGCTTCTCCTTCTTCCTCTCCCTCTGTGCTCTCTCTAATTCTTTCTCAAATAAATATCTTTTTAAAAAATCCCCTTTTTAATAGAGTGAGATTGAATTATGGTGTCTAGTGTATAGTGTCTAGGAATGCACATTTGGGTGATAAAACTATAGAAAAAATCAGGAAAATGGTTAATAGAAAAGTCAAGATAAGGGTTAATCGTGGCACTAGAGAGGTAGCTCTGATTGGTTGCACGTGGAAGGGGCCTTTAAGGTTGCTGGCAAAATTCTCTTTCTTAAGTAGTGTTTGTAAGATAATTCCTTAAGCTATCTTTTTTATTTGCATGATTTTCTATATTTGTGTTTAATCTTTCAATGAAAATATTTTTTTAAAAAACTTATATAACTAGGGGCACCTGGGTGGCTCAGTCAGTTAAGCACCTGACTCTTGATTTCAGCTCAGGTTGTGATTTCAGGGGTCTTGGGATTAAGCCCCTCCTCAAGCTCTGTACTCAGCACAGAGTCTACTTACTCCTCTCCCTCTGCTTCTCCTCCCTGATTGTGTTTTCTCTCTCTCTCTCTCAGATAAATTAAATAAATAAATAAATAAATAAAATCTTAAACTTATAAAACTATTTTAACTTTTTATATGTATACCTTTTATTTTTTAAAAAAGTACAGTGCTTAAACAAATTAGAGATTTTATCCTCAGATAATAGAAAGTCTAGAAGTAGAAGTCTAGAAGCAGTACAGGACTGATGTGTTGATTCCCAGATGTCTTCAGGGATGGTATGGAAATTCTCCTCCATACTTTCTCCCTATTTATTAGTAAGGAGTTAATAAGACTGTGAGCTTTAAGAACTTCCTTATCTTAGTATTCTGTGTGTGCTCTATATTTGGTATAGTACCTTGGACGCAGAAGACATTAATATTTTTTGAATAAATGAGTGAATGAAGAAAATGGTAATCATTATTTCATCAGATGTTCTGTCTATGGATGAAATATGCCAGAATGTATGATTATAGTCATTTGAAGATCACATTTCATTATTTTACTCTCTAATATGTTTGAGCTGACTTCTTTTGCTTACATATTCAAAATTTAGTTTTTCAGGGAAAAAATAAGGAAAAGATAAGGAAGGGAAGGAAAAAGAAGGATGCCTCTAAAACAGCGCCATGTGCAGAGTTGTAGTTTCCAGAACATGTGGTACTGATAATTCTGACTAAAAGCATGTTCTTATCACCAGTCATTTTGGTTGGACTGTTGTTGAAGGCCAATATTAGACTTTTATCAGAGTTCACTACCTAGGTTGGGGGTGAGATGGTAGTGGTGGATTTTATAAAACACAGACAGGAAGCAGATAAGTTGTAGCCTTGACCAGTTTTCCTGTAGAAGGTCTAAATGTAATGATACCATTTCCTTGGTTCTTCTCTCCAAGGATTGTTAGGATAATGAATTTGTTTTTCATAGTTTGAGATGTCTCTGTGTTTGCCTGAAATAATTATGTGGACTTCTACCATCAGCCCATAATTTCCTGTCAATCACCTTCATCTCTTACTTGCCATCTTGTTTATTTGTTTCTTTTAGTCTATGTGAACTATTGTTGTTTACCTGAAGATTTGTGTTTTAAGTGTGGAAACTAGTTTTGTTTTTGTTTTTTAATGTTAGTAAGATTGTATTCATAGGGCTGGTTTTATAGCCCATCTCATTTTATCATTTAGTCCATAGCTATTTAACTCAGATGCCCCTCCTTAACCCAAATAATTTTGTGAAATATTCATGACATGTTGTGGGGTGCCTGGGTGGCTCAGTGGGTTAAGCCACTGCCTTTAGCTCAGGTCATGATCCCAGTGTCCTGGGATCGAGCCCCGCGTCGGGCTCTCTGCTCAGTGGGGAAGCCTGCTTCCCCCTTTCCCTCTGCCTGCCTGTTTGCCTAGTTGTGCTCTCTCTCTCTCTGTGTCAAATAAATAAAATCTTAAAAAAAAATAAAATATTCAGGACATGTTTTGTTATATCCGCTTAGCTATAATTTGGATTTTAACAGCAAGTATACTAGTTTCAGAATATTCCACAGTTTTTACAGTGTATTATTTATTAGACATTTTTATTTTAAAGATTTTATTATTTGACAGAGAGAGAAGCAGGGGAAACAGGAGAGGGAGAAGCAGGCTCCCCACTGAGCAGGGAGCCTGATGCAGGGATCTGTCCCAATACCTTGGGATCATGACTTGAGCTGAAGACAGAGGCTTAACTGACTGAGCCCAAGTTTCCCTTATTAGACATTTTTATTTTATTATTATTTTTAAAGATTTTATTTATTTATTTGACAGAGATCACAAGTAGGCAGAGAGGCAGGCAGAGAGAGAGAGAGAAGCAGGCTCCCACTGAGCAGAGAGCCTGATGCGGGGCTCGATTCCAGGACCCTGAGATCATGACCTGAGCCGAAAGCAGAGGCTTAACCCACTGAGCCACCCAGGTGCCCCTTATTAGACATTTTTAAAGTCACAGACTAAAATGATCTTGGACCTTCAGCTATTATCACTCTATTTCCATAAACAGTAGTCTTGTATCATTTGTACTTAATACTTTTTTCCCCAGCTTTATTGAGGTATTATTGACATATAGCTTATTTAAGTTTAAGGTTTACAATGTGATGACTTGATTCAAGTATATATTGTGAAATGTTCACTATAGAAGGTTAGTTAACACCTCTGTCACCTTACATAATTATCATTTTTATGTGTATGCTAATAATATTTAAGATCTACTCTCTAAACCACTTTTCAGTATATAATACAGTTTTGTTAATGATAATCATCATGCTATACATTAGATCTCCAGAATTTATTCATCTTATATTTAGAATTTCTGCCCTTTGACCAGCATCTCCCATTTCTCACACCCTTGAGTCCCTGTTAACCACCATTCTGTGAATTCAGCTTTTTTTTTTTTTTAATTCCACATATAAGTGAAAACATAGAGTATTTGTCTTTCTCTGTCTGAGTTGTTTCACTTAACATAATGCCTTTAAGGTCTGTCCATGTTGTCACAAAAAAGGATTTCTTCCTTTTTGTGGCTCAATAACATTCCATTGTATTATACGTATTTTCTGTATTCATTTATCCATTGACACTTAGGTTGTTTCCTTGTTTTAGCTGTTATGAATAATGTTGTAATGAACATGTAATGAGAATGTAGCTATCTCTTTGAGATAGGGATTTCATTTCTTTTGGATATATAATCAGAAGTGGGATTCCTGGATCATATGGTAGTTCTATTTTTAATTTCTTCGGGTACCTCCATACTGTTTTCCGAAATGGCTGCACTAATTTACATTTCTACCAAGAGTGCTTACAGGATGCCTTTTCTCTACTGCCTTGCCAACACTTGTTACCTCTTGTCTTTTTGGTAATCATTCTAACAAATGTAAGATGATAACTCACTGTGGTTTTGATTTGCATTTCCCTGATGATTAGTGATGCTAAGCATCTTTTCATGGCATTTATATGTCTTTGGAAAAATGTCCATTCAGGTCCTTTGCCCAGTTTTTAATCAGATAGGTGTTTGTTTTGCTACCGAGTTGTATGTGTTCCTAATATATTTTAGTTTTATTCCATTCTCAGATAGATGGTTTGCATATATTTTCTCCTATTCTGTAGGTTGCCTTTTCATTTTGCTGATTTATTTCTTTTGCTGTGCAGAAACTTTTTAGTTTGATATTGTCCCACTTCTTTATTTTTTTCTTTTGGTGTCTTATTGAAAAAAGTCATTGCCAAACCAATATAAAGAAGCTTTTCCTCTAGTAGTTTTATAGTTTGGGTTCTTATGTTTATGTATTTAATCAATTTTGAGTAATTTTTTGTGATAGAGAGACCAGTTTCATTCTTTCACATGTGAGTATCCAGTTTCCCAGTACCATTTTTTTTTAAGATTTTATTTATTTACTTGACAGAGATCATAAGTAGGCAGAGAGTTAGGCAGAGAGAGAGAGAGAGAGAGAGAAGCAGGCTCCCTGCTGAGCAGAGAGCCCGATGTGGGACTCGATCCCAGGACCCTGGGATCATGACCTGAGCCAAAGGCCGAGGCTTTAACCCACTGAGCCCCCCAGGCGCACCCCAGCACCATTTATTGAAGAGATTATCTTTCCCATTGAATATTCCTGGCTCAAATATTCATTGACCTTGTATGTGTGAGTTTATTTCTATGATATCATTTCTCTTCTGTTGATCTGTGTGTTTGTTTCTATGACAATACCATACTATTTTTATTACTCTAGCTTTGTAATACAATTTTAAATCAAGAATTGTAATGCTTCCAGCTTTGTTGTTTTTCAGAATTGCTTTGGCTATTTGGGGTCTTTCATCATTCCATATAAATTTTAAGAATTTTTTTTCTGTTTCTGTGAAAAATGTCGTTAGAATTTTGATAGAGATTGTATTGAATCTATAGATGGTTTTGGGTAGTGTGAACATTTTAACAACATTAATTCTTCTGATTCATAAACACAGGCTATTGTTCCATTTATTTGTGTCGTCTTTAGGTTCTTTCATTAAAGTCTTCTGGGTTTTAACATACAGATCTTTCATCTCCTTGGTTAAACTTATCCCTAAGGTGGTTTTTTTTTTTTTTAATATTTCATTTAAATTCAATTTAGTTAACATATAGTGTATTAGTTTCCAGGGTAGAATTTAGTAATTCATCAGTTGCATATAACACCCAGTGCTCATTACATCAAGTGCCTTAATGCCCATCAGCCAATTACCCTATACCCCCACCTGCCTCCCCTTCACCAACCCTCAGTTTGTTTCCTGTGATTAAGAGTCTCATGGTTTTCATCCGTCTCTGTTTTTATCTTATTTTATTTTTCCTTCCCTTCCCCTATGATCCTCTGTTTTGTTTATCAAATTCCATATATGAGTGAAATCATATGGTATTTGTCTTCTCTGACTGACTTATTTTGCTTAGCATAATACCCTCTAGTTCTATTCATGTCATTGCAAATAGCAAGATTTCATTCTTTTTGATGGCTGAGTAATATTCCATTGTGTATATGTACCACATCTTCTTTTTTCATTCACGTGTCATTGGACATCTGGGCTCTTTTCCATATTTTGTCTGTCGTGGACATTGATGCTATAAACATTGGGGTGCCTGTGCCCCCTTTGAATCGCTATTTTTTTTTTTTAAGATTTTTATTTATTTATTTGACAGAGAGATCACAAGTAGGCAGAGAGGCAGGCAGAGAGAGAGAGAGAGAGAGAGGAGGAAGCAGGCTCCCCGTCAAGCAGAGAGCCCGATGCAGGGCTCGATCCCAGGACCTTGAGATCATGACCTGAGCCGAAGGCAGAGGCTTTAATCCATGAGCCACCCAGGCGCCCCTGAACCACTATTTTTTTTTTTAATATTTTATTTATTTATTTGACACAGAGAGATCACAAGTAGACAGAGAGGCAGGCAGAGAGACAGAGAGAGGGAAGCAGGCTCCCCGCTGAGCAGAGAGCCCGATGTGGGACTCGATCCCAGGACCCTGAGACCATGACCTGAGCCGAAGGCAGAGGCCTAACCCACTGAGCCACCCAGGCGCCCCTGAATCACTATTTTTATATCCTTTCAGTAAATACCTAGTAATGCAGTTGCTGGGTTGTAGGGTAGTTTTATTTTTAACCTTTTTGAGGAATATCCACATTTTTTCCAAAGTAGCTGAACCAGTTTACATTCCTACCAGCAGGGTAAGAGGGTTCCCCTTTTTCCACATCCTCGCCAACATCTCTTGTTTCCCGAGTTGCTAATTTTAGCCATTCTGACTGGTGTGAATTAGGTATCACATTATAGTTTTGATTTGTATTTCCCTGATGCCTAGTGATGTTGAGCATTTTTTCACGTGTCTATTAGACATCTGTCCCAAGTTTTTAATTGTATGCTGTTATAAATGGGATTGTTTTATTTCCTTTTCAGATAGTTTTTTGTTAGTGTATAGAAATGCAACGGATTTTTGTATGTTGACTTTGTACCCTGCAACTTACTGAAATAGTTTATTAGTTGTAATAGCTTTTTGGTAGAGTCTTCAGGATTTTCTCTATATAAAATCATATCATCTACAGAGACAGTTTTACTTCTTCCTTCCTTATGTGGATGCTTTTTATTTTTTCTTCTTGCCTAATTGTTATAACTAGGATTTCTAGTACTATGTTGAATTGAATGGTTAAGAGAGGGCACCCTTGGGGTGCCTAAGTGTCTCAGTGAGTTAAAGCCTCTGCCTTTAACTTAGGTCATGATCCCAGGGTCCTGGGATTGAGCCCTGCCTCAGTCTCTCTGCTCAGCAGGGAGCCTGCTTCCTCTACTCTCTCCCTCTGCCGGCCTCTCTGCCTACTTGTGATCTCTTTCTGTCAAATAAATAAATAAATAAATAAATCGTTTAAAAAAAAAAAAAAAAAAAGAATGGCACCCTTGTCTTATTCCTGATCTTAGCAGGAAATCTTTCAACCTTTTACCATTGAGTAAGATGTTAGTTGTGTTCTTGCCATATATAGCATTTACTATGTTGAGGTACATTCCTTTTATGCCCAATTTGTTGAGAATTTTTACCGTGAAAGGATGTTGAATTTTATCAAATGCTTTTTCTGCTTCTATTGAGATTACCATGTGATTTTTAAATCTTTCATTCTATTAATGGTATATCACATTGTTCGATTTGTGTATGTCGAACCATCCTTACATCCCAGATATAAATCCTGCTTGATGATTGTGTATGAGCCTTTTAATGTGATGCTGAATTCAGTTTGTAGATACTTTATTGAGAACTTTTGCCTCTGTTCATCAGGGATATTAGCCTTTAGTTTTCTTTTCTTATAGTGTCCTTATCTGGCTTTGTTATCAGGGTAATGCTGGCCTTGTAAAATTAGTTTGGGAGTGTTCCCTCCTCTTCACTTTTTTGAAAATATGAGAAGCATTAATATTAATTCATCTTTAAATGTTTGGTAGGATTTACCAATCCATCCAGTTCTCAACTTTTCTTTGTTGGGAAGTTTTGATTACTGTTTCAATCTCCTTATGCATTATTGGTCTGCTCAAAATTTCTGTTTCCTCATGATTCAGTTTTGGTATGAACTTTTTTATATGTATACTTTCTTTTTGCTTACTTAAATTAACTTTAGCCAGTTTTTCATTAACTATTACTAGATTAATATTTCTGTTGATTGTCTCTAATACTAAATATAGATGCATTTTAAAAAATTACTAAAACAGCCAGAATTTTTTCTTTAGTTTATCTTATCATTATTTTTACTTTTTACATGAACGTTCTTAAAATGTTGAATGTAGCTGTAACTTTCAATTTGGGAAGTTACTTTTATTCCTGAATATTTTAATGGAAAAAAATTGGTATTCTCTTTTGTCTTTTCCTGGAAAAGCTTTTGTCTGTAACACTACATAATTATTCCTGAAGTGACATTAATTTTTACAAGAATATAAAAAATAATTTTGTTCTTGGGGCGCCTGGGTGGCTCAGTGGGTTAAAGCCTCTGCCTTCTGCTCAGGTCATGATCCCAGGGTCCTGGGATCGAGCCCCGCGTCGGGCTCTCTGCTCCGCAGGGAGCCTGCTTCCTTCCCTCTCTCTCTCTGCCTGCCTCTCTGCCTACTTGTGATTTCTCTCTCTCTGTCAAATAAATAAAATCTTAAAAAAAAAAATAATTTTGTTCCTGAAATAGAAAGATAAAAAGATGCCAGAGGAAATAACGAAGGCTTAGGGGGTAGAAAATATTATTTTTACCTTAATACCTTTATGAAGAATATATTGATTGGTTAGTTTATGAATCATTTGATTAATGCATCAATTGTAGAACAGTTTTTGTCTTTTTACGTTAAGTGATTGAAATCTGGTGGCTTGGATCATGTTTCTGTTTTCATTTTTTTCAGCTTATTCATATAACATTCTTACTTGCTTTAGTCTTATTCTCAATTATAATGGGAAAAATTAAGTAGTCATCTTCTTTATATATGTAGTTAAATAGTTGGAGAATTTGAGCATACAGGAGTTTAGATGATTACTATGAATGGCATATTGTGCTATTGGTGGAAAAAGAGGAAATGGGAAATTTAATGTTTTACTATAACTATATATATGATTAATCATATTTGATAATTTGAATATCAACTACTTTCTGTGGGGATTTGAAACAAATTAAACTTTTCACTAATCTGTTCTAGGACACTTTTCTGAAGGAACTGCTTACCATGTATGTTCTACTCTGGGGACCTAAAGATCTCTTGGGGAAACTGTTCCAATTTAATTTTTTTGTAATAAATAGCACAAAGAATGCATTTCCTATAATGCCCACCTGTAGGGGCATTTTTTAAAAAATCAAATGTTTACAAAGCTAATACCATATGCCAGGTCTGTGCTAGTCACTAGGGTATAAAGATGAGAAAAATCACAGCCCTTAACTAGATATACTTTTAACTAGTAGAGAAACATACATATTTTAAAAATTATATTACAGTATGTAATAAATGCGATACTAGAAATACCAAGAGCTAAGAGAGATACCGGGAGATACCTTACCAGCTAGAAAAGAGGACAAAGGGCATTACAGACAGAAGGAAGAACATAAGCAATGATGTAGAGCATAAAAGGGCTTCATAAAATAATAAGAGTTTTGATGAAGCTTAAGTATAGGGTTGTAAGAAGTAGGCTGTGATCAGAAATTCATTGCTTTTCTTTTGAAAATTAAAGATTAAGTATTTATACTAGTTTTGTAAAGGAAGCCATTTTTAAAATACCAAAGGCTGACTGACGGTGACTAATTGAGTGCTTATTGACTAGTGTACTACCCTAGCTGGAATTACACATAAATAAAACATGTGTATATAATGTATAATTTGAGGACAGTTCAGAAGAATCTTGGTTCAAAACTATCTTCTTCCTTTTGCTTTCCTGGTGCTTAAATGCTATTATTAAATAGTTATCTCTATCTTTGTATTGAGTTATCTTTTAATGAATTCAAATGCTTTGAGGCAAGATAGCCATTAAGAGTTGTCCTTCATGGGGCGCCTGGTTGGCTCATTTGGGGTTAAGAGTCTGCCTTTGGCTTAGGTCATGATCTCAGGGTCCTGGGATCTAGCTGGCTTCAGGCCCTCTGCTCCATGGGGAATCTGCTTCTGCTGGTCCCTACTGCTTATGCTTTCCTGTCTCTCTCTCTGTCTCTCTCCAATGAATAAATGAAATCTTAAAAAAAAAAAACAAAAAACCCAAGAGTTGTCCTTCATTCTTACAAAATTCTCTTGTCTAAAATTTCGTTTTGCTTTCAGCTCTTAGGGAATAATATTCTTACAAAATATGGCTACTCCATTATTGAAGTATGCAACTTACAGATGATGGCAGGATAAATTACCCTCTTTTTCTGTGCTCTGTAGCAGTTTGTACATGTCTCTAGTCTGTTGTGTTTAATTATGTACTTACCAACCTGCCATCTTCACTGAACTGTGAACTCCTATGAGCCTGCCTCCCATTTCTTTATATCCATCCCTAGTTTTAGATATTTCTTATATATCTCAGCAGCTTGATAAAGGCCTATTAGTCGAGGAAAGGAGGAAAGAGGAGAAGAAAGTGAAGAAGTTTTAACTAAATGTTATTTCTGCCAAGGTACTTCCCTCTTGTTTGATCCTTACTTTAACTTTTCAGTTACTCAATATATTATCCTTCCCCTTTATTTGCTCTTCTATTCCCAAGACCCCTTTTGCTTCCTGCTTAAATGTAGATGTTAAAGAGATTTAAAAACCTGGTCAGTCAAAATAGGCACAGACTAGGAATCTGGGCCATTTGGGATTGGAATAATCTGATGAAATTACCCCAGACGCAGAATCAATTGTAGGGTTAAACAAGAAAAGAAATATGTTGTATCTTTTTTTTTTAAGATTTTATTTATTTATTTGACAGAGAGATCACAAGTAGGCAGAGAGGCAGGCAGAGAGAGGAGGAAATAGGCTCCCTGCTAAGCAGAGAGCGTGATGCGGGGCTCGATCCCAGGTGAGATCATGACCTGAGCCAAAGGCAGAGGCTTAACCCACTGAGCCACCCAGGCGCCCCATGTTGTATCTGTTTTACACAGTTTTGGTTAAGTTGGGCCGTTTATGGATTGTTACTTGGGTTATACACAATTTTATATTTGAATTATTTGTGGTCATATTTTTTTTTAAGATTTTATTTATTTATTTGACAGAGAGAGATCAGAAGTAGGCAGAGAGGAGAGGCAGGCAGAGGAGGGGGGAACGGGCTCCCTGCTGAGCAGAGACCCTGGGATCATGACCTGAGCTGAAGGCAGAGGCTTTAACTCACTGAGCCACCCAGGCGCCCCAGTTATATGTATTTGTTAATTGACTTCATATATTTAAAGATTACCACACATCACTTATTTATAGGTCCATAAAGTATGTTTAATTCATGTCACACTCAAAGGAATAAGCCCATGTTCATAACCACTAAAATATACATGGTTGCCCAATTCAGTTACCTTTTTAAACTATTTTTTACTTGGAAGATTTCCATTTCTAACATATATGGAAATGACATACTGAATTTGTAACATATTAAACATTGCCTCTCAGTGATAGTTACAAAACTGAACTATATAAACCTATAGAAAGCTTTAATTTATGAAGGTAGAGATCTTATTTTTCTTTATTTCTTTATTCCTAGTGCCTGAAACACGGTAGATATTTGATAAATATTTATCAAATAAATGAGAAATTTCCTTTTCCTTGACTTGTGTTAAGTCATGACCATTATTATATTGTTTTCTCTGTTGTGTATTAATTAAAAGAGGTATAATAAGTTGTTTAAGCCTTCTTAACATATATATCCTATCTTGAAACCATGGCCTTCAGTTCCTCAATTTGCCCATTTGAACACTGGGCCATAGTGTTGTATCTGTGCAACATATCATTATTATTCAGAGAAGGGGAAAATTCTGGAGAAAATATTTTGGTGGTGTTTTTTCAAAACAGGAAATAAATACATTTGTTAATGTGTGATGCTATGAATTCTAGAACTTTAGCCCCTAAAGAAAAGTTAAGATCAGGAAGTAATTTTTCAGAATGTTTTACTATTTGAATAATCAACAGGATGTGTGTGAACCATTGTGGTGAAATCAGTAGTAATTATCACTGGAATGTTTGTCTTCTCTACTGTTATTGTGCAGCTTTAGATGGACATTGACTACCAAAGACTAGGAAACAATTCAAGATTATGTAGAAAACTGATTATGACTTTTAGTTCAAAGAAATTGAATTTCTCAATGACTGCATAGCTATAAACACAGGAATAAAAAACATTAGTTTCTTAAAATATTTGAGATTGTTAATTATCTGAAAATCAAGAAAGCATGTGATATTTAAGAATACAAAATTTAAGTAATCTTCAGTTAGGCATGGGTAAATTATTTGTATGTATATACTATATTATTTTCTGGATAATGGAAAAGTTCCCCTTTAAGCATGAGAATATTGTCCCTAACTCATTTCTAATATATATCCTAACTTAAATCCTGTCTTAGTAAGTATAATATAATATTTTCCCATTGGTATCATGAACTAATTGTTTTTACTACTGTAAGTGGATAGAGTCCCTTAAAACTACATGCCTGCCTTCTTCACAATTTATCTAATACTAAATTATACTATGAATTTTATCTTCTGATGGATTATCAGAATGGATTCTTTTTTGTGGGAGATTACATAGGGTTCCGATACAAATGGAGAGGAAAAAGTTCTTCACCAGAGTCTTAGGAAAGAAAGCCTGGATTCCTTTTCATGGTATTCAGATTCTTCTTGAACATTCCCTGATAGAACTATTTACAGGTTTTTCAGTGCTTTTTCGTCCTAGTCCTCTGTTTCTTTGCACTCGGTTTTCTGTCACCTCTGAAAGCCTTTCTGCTCTTGTCTGCCTTACTAACTTATGCTTATTCTTCAAAATCTAACTCAAAGGTCAGTTCCTTTGGCAGGCCCAGTGTAAATCACAGGGGCCTTTAAAAGATGAGGTGGGGGCACCTGGGTGGCTCCATGGGTTAAGCCTCTGCCTTCAGCTTAGGTCATGATCTCAGGGTCCTGGGTTCGAGCCCCGAATCGGCCTCTCTGCTCAGCATGGAGCCTGCTTCTGCCTCTTTCTGCCTGGCTCTCTGCCTACTTGTGATCTCTGTCTGTCAAATAAATAAATAAAAATCTTAAAAAAAAAAAAAAAGATGAGAGAGGGAGACAGAGGAGTCAGTGTCAGAATGATGCATTCTGACATCACATAAATGAGAAACACTCAACTGGCTTTTGTCAGCTTTCAAGATAGAAGGGGGGGGCCCATGAGCCAAGGAATGTCGGCAGTTGCTAGAGGCTAGAAAACCCCAAAATAGGACTTCTGTCTTGCTGAACTTTAAGATAATGTGTTTGTGGTTTTTTAAGCAAATACTCACTTTAATCAAAATTCTAAATTACTTATTTTCACAGTTACATAGATATTTCCATAAACCAAGAAAAACTGAGCTACTAAGTATTGTACATTTTTTAATGGTTAACATGTTTTAAAGAGTTTTTATGAAAAAGTGATCAGGAGCATGTTGAAATTCTTCCCATAAAGTATCTGTTACTATTTTATTCATAAGAAATTCAGATCCAAACTTCCAGAAAACCTATATTGCCTAATATCATAATAGGAATGAATAAGTACTTGACATACTCCCTCTTAAGCACTGGCTTAACCTAAAGTAATTATTTTAAGAAGCAGCCTCTCGCTACCCTATCCTCACCACCTATTATAACACAGGCACTAATATTTTTTGCAAAGCATTCATTTGATCATGAATTGTAGACAGTCAAAGATAGGTAGATGCAATAGTATCAAAGAAAAGAGTATATCAAAACCTTTTCACTTTTATTAAAGTTTTTTATGAGAACTTCATAAAATGTCATGAAATTCTAACTTTTTTTTTTTAAAGATTTTATTTATTTATTTGACAGACAGAGATCACAAGTAGGCAGAGAGGCAGGCAGAGAAAGGAGGAAGCAGGCTCCCTGCTGAGCAGAGAGCCCGATGAGGGGCTCAATCCCAGGACCCTGGGATCATGACCTGAGCCGAAGGAAGAGGCTTAAACCCACTGAGCCACCCAGGTGCCCCAAATGTCATGAAATTCTATTTTTTATACAATAAACATCTACTGTTCAGTAGGAGACATATGCCATATTATAACAACCATGTTAATGTGTAAAATAATTCGGAATTCTTTTTTTTAAATATATAATATATTATTTGTTTCAGGTGTATGGGTCTGTGATTCTTACTGTAAAAATATTTGGCTAAAATATGAAACATCTTTGCAGTAAAACTTACAACATAGCTTAAGTAAGATTTCAGAAGTGTCTCCTGGATAAAATGGGGATGTTTCCTTTCAGCAGGTAAACTCTGAATAGTTATAGTTAAGGTGCCATAAACTAGACAAAGCTAGGAAGGAACATCTTGTTACTAGAAAAGAACAGCACGTAATATGGATTTCCTCCATGTCAAAGTGACAACCACTTAATGACAATGACTTATTACATTAAAAAAATAGAATATAAAAGATAATATATTTGTGTTGTTTTAAGCCATCAAGTTTGTCGTAATTTATTATAGCAACCATTGGAAACTAATACAACCATGGTGTTTTTTTTACATAAATTTCTGTTTTTAAATACTTTGGCTCAAAAGAAGTAGCTAAATTGGTGCAGAAAATCCTCACGTAAACATCAGTATTATAAATCAAGTATACAACAATAATATTTAATGTAATTATAGTACATTATAACAACCAGAAAATTGATTCAACCTGCTTGAACCAGGGCACAGTACTATTAATTCAAGGAAGAAGTAACACTTCTTTGAGTAGACCTTTTTATATAGATTTGACTTCTGAAAGTATGTATTAAGTTTTACATAGTCAGAAATATACTAGATGAGTCATGATGGGAAGAAACTAGAAACAAAAAAAAGAAAAAAAATTAAAACTGAAAGCATATAGAAGCAAACTCTACTGTCTTCCAGATGAAAAACCTAACCACACTGAAGAGGAAAAACTACTCAAAATAACCTATGTACATAGTATTTGACTAACCTCAGTTTTGGACAGATTTGAGAAGAGAATTTCAAACAAATAGTGAGCTCCTTTTAGTTTATGTGGTGTTTTGAGTTAGAATGGCTGAAGAAATTTTGTAACAGTTTTATATGTAATATAAGATTTAGCAAATGAATAAATATACATTTGTTAATAGTATCCAGGGTTCTGACTGGAAGAAGGGACACACAAATATGTATTAGAGTCAGTGGGGAGACCCTGTAGGAATAGAAAGCAATGGTGTGGAGATGTGCCTGGTTGGCTCAGTTGGTTAAGTGGCTGACTCTTGATTTCAGATCAGGTCATGAGCTGATCTCAGGGTTATGAGATTGAGCCCTGTGTCAGGCTCTGTGCTGAGCATGAAGCCTGCTTAAAATCCTCCCTCTCTCTCTCCCTCTTCCTCTTCCCCTCACCTAAAACCACCTCCCCACCCCACTGGCACTCTCTCTCTCTAAAACAAACAAAAAAATTGGGAAAGTTATGGTGTGAACCTAGGATTTCTCATATATGTGTGTATGTATACATCTATACGTGTCTGTTTATATGCATGTATATATGTTCACATATTTGTATATATATGTGTGCGTGTAGTTGTGTGTGCATGCCTGTATTTCTTGTCTATCTACGGAAGTGACCCAGGAACAAAGACTCCCAGTAAAAATGATCTAACATTACCCTAATACTCAGAATTTTGATCCTTTTTTTTTTAAGATTTTTTTTTTTTTAAATTCTAGTCAGTTAACATACAGTGTAATATTAATTTCGGGTGTACAGTATAGTGACTCAACCCTTCCATACAATACCCATCACAGCAAGTGCCCTCCTTAATCCCCATCACCTTTTTCACCCATCCCCTCTGGTAACCATCAGTTTGTTCTCTGTAGTTAAGAGTGGTTTTTTTTTGGTTTGCCTTCCTCTCTCTTCCACCCCGCCATTTGTTCATTTGTTTTGTTCTTACATTCCACATATGAATGAAACCATATAGTATTTGTCTTTCTCTGAATGATTTATCTTGCTGAACATAATACTTTCTAGCGGAGTGCCTGGAGTCGATCAGTCGTTAAGCATCTGCCTTTGGCTCAGGTCATGATCCCAGGGTCCTAGGATTGAGCCCCACATTGGGCTCCCTGCTTAGCAGGAACCCTGCTTCTCCCACTCCCTCTGCTTGTGTTCCCTCTCTCGCTGTCTCTCTCTCTCTCTCTCAAATAAATAAATAAAATCTTTTTAAAAAATACTCTCTAGCTTCATCTATGTCATCACAAATGGCAAGATTTCAGTCTTTTGATGGTTGAGTAATATTCTATTGTATATATATAACACCTCTTCTTTATCCATTCATCAGTCAGTGAACATTTGGGCTCTTTCCATAATGTGGCTATTGTTGATAATGCTGCTATAAACATCAGGGTGCATGTATCCCTTCAAATCAGTATTTTTTTATCCTTTGTGTAAATACCTAGTAGTGAAATTGCTGGATGATAGGGTAGTTCTATTTTTAACTTTTTGAGGAACCTCCATACTCTTTTTCCAGAGTGACTCTACCAGTTTGCATTCCCACCAACAGTGCAAGATGTTTCCCCTTCTCTGTATCCTCACCAACACCTGTTATTTCCTGTGTTAATTTTAGCAATTCTGACTGGTGTGAGGTGATCTCATTGTAGGTTTGATTTATATTTCCCTGATGATGAATGATGTTGAATGTCTTTTCATGTGTCTGTTAGCCATCTGGACATCTTGTTTTGAAAAATGTCTATTCTTGTCTTCTGCCCATTTTGTAACTGGGTTATCCATTTTCTGGGTGTTGAGTTTGATAAGTTCTTTGTAGATTTTGGATACTAACCCTTTATCAGACATGTCATTTGCAAATATCTTCTCCTATTCTGTAGGTTGCTGTTTAGTTTTTTGATTGTTTCCTCACCTGTGCAGAAGCTTTTTATCTTGATGAAGTCCCACTAGTTCATTTATGCTTTTGTTTCCCTTGCCTCCAGAGACATGTCTAGTAAGAAGTTGCTATGACCAATGTCAAAGAGGTTACTGCCTGTGTTCTCCTCTAGGATTTTGATGGTTTCCTGTCTCACAGAACTTTCATCATTTTGAATTTATTTTTGTGTATGTTGTAAGAAAGTGGTCCAGTTTCAATCTTCTACATGAGGCTATCCTGTTTTCCCAACACCATTTGTTGAAGAGACTTTCTTTTTTCCATTGATATTCTTTCAAAGAATATTCTGTCAAAGATTAGTTGACCATATACTTGTGGGTCCATTTCTGGGTTTTCTGTTTTGTTCTATTGATTCATGTGTCTGTTTTCATGCCAGAACCATTCTGTCTTGATGATGATTATAGATTTTTAATAGCTATAATTTTTTTATAGCTTAAAGTCCAAAATTGTGATGCCTCCAGATTTGCTTTTCTTCTACAAGCTTGATTTGGCTATTTAGGATCATTTGTGGTTCCATACACATTTTGGGAGTGTTTATTTTAGCTCTGCAAAAAATGTTGTTGGTATTTTGATAAGGATTGCATTAAATGTGTAGGCTGCTTTTGGTCGCATAGGCATTTTAACAATATTTTTTCTGCCAGTCCATGAGCATGGAATGTCTTTCCATTTCTTTGTCTTCTTTTCAATTTACCTCATCAGTGTTCTATAGTTTTCAGATCATTTACCTCTTTGGTTAGGTTTATTCCTAGGTATTTTATTGTTTTGGTGTAATTGTAAATGGGATTGATTCCTTAATTTCTCTTTGTGCTGCTTCATTATTGTTTTATAGAAATGCAGCAGATTTCTGTACATTGATTTTGAATCCTGTGACTTTGTTGAATTCATATATCAGTTATAGCAAATTTTTTTTTGGTGGAGTCTAACGTTTTCTACATAGAGTATCATGTCATCTGCAAATAGTGAAAATTTGACTTCTTTTCTGCCAATTTGTATGCCTTTTATTTCTTTTTGTTGTCTGTTTAATGTGGCTAGGCCTTCCAGTACTATGTTAAATAGTGTGGTTGAAAGTGGACATCCCTGTGTTGTTCCTGACTGTAGAGGAAAAGCTCTCAGTTTTTCACCATTGAGGATGATATTAGCTGTGGGTCTTTGGTATATGGCCTTTATGATGTTGTGGTATGTTCCCTCTATCCCTGTGTTGAGTGTTTTTATAAAAAATGGATGCTCTATTTGTCAAATGCTTTTTCTGTATTTATTGAGAGACTTGTATGGTTCTTACCCTTTCTTTTATTAATGTGGTGCATCACATTGATTGGTTTATAAATACTGAACCACCCTCACAGCCCAGGAATAAATCCCATTTGATTGTGGTGAAGAATTGTTTTAATGTACTATTGGATTTGATTTGCTAGAATCTTGTTGAAAAATTTTGCAGCCATGTTCTTCAGGCATATTGGCCTGTAATTCTCCTTTTTATCAGGGCCTTCACCTCAGGTCATGATCTCAGGGTCATGGGATTGAGCCCACTGTCAGGCTCTGCACAAGTCACCTTGTCCCTCTCCCTTTCTGCCCCTCCCCCTGCTCTTGGATGTGCATACTTGTGTGCTCTCTCTCTCTCAAATAACTAAATAAGTAAAATCTTAAAAAAAAAAAAAACCAACTCATCAACATGTTGAAAGGTTCATACACCATAGTCAAGTGAGATTTATTCCTGGGATGCAGTGATGGTTCAACATAAGCAAATCAATAAGTTGTTCTCTTTAACATGGTTAATTTATGGTAGGCAAGTTTTATCTCAGTAAAAAAAAAATTTAAGGTTGTAATAATGTTTCATATTGAATGAGACTAATGAAACATAACAATTACGTGGAGTATCTAATCCTAGAACAAATGCTAACCATAGGGAAAATTTCTAAAGAATAATATTGTGGCCAAAGCAATCTTGAGAAAGAAGAAAGCTGAAGGCATCATGCTTTCTGATTTCAAAGTATGCTACAAAGTAATCAAAATATGATACTGACACAGAAACATATACATCAATGGAATAGACTAGAGTCCAAAAATAAATCCATCCTTGTTTGGTCAGTTAATCCACAAAAATGGAGGTAAGAATATACATGGGGAAAAGATAGTCTTTTCAATAAATGATATTGGGAAAAGTGGACAACTTCATGCAAAGGAATGAAACTGGACCACTTTCTTACACCACATAGAAAAATAAATTCATGTGTATTAAACACTTAAATATAAAACTTGAAACCATAGAACTCCTAGAAGAAAAATTAGGCAGTAAGCTCTTTCACTTTGGTCTTAGCTGTATTTTTTTTTTATTCATTTTCTTAGCCAAGGGCAACATATTTTGGATGATTATCCTTTTACATTTATTTGTATGTAGTTTCTCTCAGTCTGAGACATGTCCTTGTTTTTTAATGTTATTTTTTCATAGACATTTTCAATTTAAAATAATGGAATTTATTCATCTTTTGATTTATGATATGTGTATTTTACACTTTTCCTATCTGAATTTTTAGAGATACTCTGTGACATCGTTTAATGAAGTTTTAATATTTCTTTATAGTGATTCATGTCAGCTTTCAGAGAGCTTGTCAGTTCACTGAAACATTTTTGAGTGACTGCTATATAGTCAGTGCTTGGCGGGGGTATACAGCAGTGTATAAGGCCCAGTGTTATCTTTGAGGGACTCACATTTTAATGAAGAGGATATCAGGGACAATGAAGAACAGAAAAAGCAGAGTTATCAAAATGAAAGAAGTATTCTAAGAGCTCAGGTAGTTTACTATTGATCATGCAAGTGTGAGAGGTGGCAACTGGGTTGGAAATATGAATGTAAAACCATAAAGATATTTTGGCATTGTGCTCAGCCTTAATCTAGTAGTCTGGTGTCTTCAAGCATTTTTAGCATCAAAACCCTGACTTCAAAGGAAATTAATAGTAGCAACTACAATAATTACAATAATAATCATAATATCAGCTAATGTAGTTTGATTATTTACCATGGTACCATGCTGAGAATTTCATGCATTATCTCATTTCTTCTTTATAACAACCATATTAGATAGGTCTTAAAATTATCCTCATTTTGGGGTGCCTGGGTGGCTCTGTGGGTTAAAGCCTCTGCCTTCGGCTCTGGTCATGGTCTCTGGGTCCTGGGATCGAGCCCCGCATCAGGCTCTCTGCTCAGCAGGGAGCCTGCTTCCCTTCCTTTCTCTCTGCCTACTTGTGATCTCTGTCTGTCAAATGAATAAATGAAATCTTAAAAAAAAATTATCCTCGTTTTACCAACTGAGGCTCACAACAATTAGTATATAAAACAGGTTGAAGCAAAGCTTCTCTTCATAAATTGTTTCTTTGGAACAGAACACATTTGAAAATACCCCAAAAATGGGAAGATACCGAAGGGTTTGAAACATGAAAGTGGCATAATCAGATTTGTATTTTATGCCCATCATGCTAGACTCTGGAGAATAGATCTGAACTGAATAAGGACTGGATTAGAGAAACCAGTTACGAAACTCTTACATTAATCCAAATGAGGTAAAATTAAAAACATGAATTGTGAGTTCAGATATATCATACGAGGTAAGTTGGGAATGATAAAAGAGGATAGCAGTTAATAATGGGCCAAGAAGAAATTTGCATGCCTCATGTGAAGGGACAAACCATGGTAAAGGGAGTTATAGGAAGTATTTTACCTTAGAAGACTAATAGTGACTCTTTTTTTTTTTTTAAGATTTTATTTATTTATTTATTTGACAGATCACAAGTAGGCAGAGAGGCAGGCAGAGAGAGAGAGGAGGAAGGAGGCTCCCCTCTGAGTGGAAAGCCCGATGTGGGGCTCGATCCCAGGACCCTGGGATCACGACCTTAGCCGAAGGCAGAGGCTTTAACCCACTGAGCCACCCAGGCGCCCCTAATAGTGACTCTTGATGTAATGGGTCCATGTCATTAAGGTTCAACTAATATTTAAAAAAAAAAAAAAAAGATTCAGTAGTAAATAGAAGATAAGAAACTATGTATTTATTTAACTTTAATTCATTAAGTATGAGTGCTGTATTTTCTAGTGTTTCCACTAGAAAAATAGAAATAGGAATTAAAAATTCTGTACTAGGAGAGGAGATAAAAGAAGGTCCAAGATAATTATTAATCATTTAGAAAGGGGGGAAAAAGGTAGAACAAATAAAAAGTATTAAATAAGATATCGTATGTATGTATATATATTGAAACAATCACTATAAGTCAATTAAATGATCTACTTAAAAGACAAAGGTTGTCAGACTGGATTTTTTTAAACGTCAACTATATTTCCAAGAAGTAGAGAAAGGTTGAAGTGAAAAGATGGAAAAAGACATACCAGGAAAATTTCAACAACAAAATTGGCACGGTTATATTAACATCAGACAAATGGACTTTAAGGGGGAGAAAAATTATTTGAACATTGCCAGTATGTAAAATAGGAATTTAAGTATGGTCCATGGACATAAAGTTGAAAGGAAGGTAATAAGTGTATTTCCAGACAACTGATATGTTCAATGAGTGTTACATTGATTTGAAGAATAAAGACAAACAAAATGAAAGTTTGGGAAAACAAATACTCATAGGTTATATGGAATTTATAGTTTAACTAAATAGTTTTCTTTAGAGATTTCAGAAATACTGGCTTTTTCATTCCATGTCATTCTTTGTCTGTTGGCAACACATATAAAATGAAATGCATTTGGTAAGCATTTGCTCTTGTGTTTTCAGGAATTCAAAATGTCCTCAGCCTCTTTTGTGCAGTTCTCACAGAAAATAAGGTTCTCTTCCATTCTGCAAGTTTCCAGAGACTTAGTGATGCTTGCAGAGCCCTGGAATCTTTAATGTTTCCTCTTAAATATAGGTGAGGTTTTTAACTTGGTTCTTTAATTTGTTCCCAAATTCTGCATTATTTATTGATGATCAGTTGCAATGCCATAGCACAATAGTTTTGAACCACAAGGGCATATTTTACAAAGTTATTCTGTACACATGATTCTGATGGAAATCTAACCTAGAATTTGGAAATTTTCCAAGTTGTTCATTACTGAGTGTTGATTAATTTAGTGAAAAAAATAACTTGAATAGTATTGTCAGCAACATTTAATTCTCTTTGAATATAGTTAGTGATAAAAGTCTTAAGTTAGTTTTGTCTGATTATTTAATATTAAAGAGTTATTAATTTTTAGGAGTTATAATGGTACTATGGCTATATTAAAAAAGATCCCTTACCTTTTTTCAGATACCTACTAAAATATTTAAGTATAAATGATATGATGTCAGGGATTTGCTTCAAATAATACAGTAGGGGAGAGAACAAAAATGAGTAGAAACATATATGAGACCTTGCACTGATAATTGCCAAATCTGCTTTGAATACATGAGGCTTACTTTTCCTTTTTCCTCTCTTTTCTGGGGGAACAGTGGATGTTAAAATTTTCCATTGTAAAAAGTAAAAAACAAAATATCTAAACAGTGATGCCCTGATAGTGTTATGAATAAAATATTTTCTAACATCTGTTTTATGAATTTGATAGTCAAACCATTCTGGAAACTTAAGTTCATACAAACTAGAAAAAAATTTAGACTGTTTCCAGATTTTATTTAAAAAAAAAAAAAATTTTTTTTTTTTGTTTTTTTGTTTTTTAACTATTTGTCTTTCTTAACCCCTAGATAAGAGAACATTCTAGGCCTTAAATTTTTGTACTCTGTCTTTTGGAGTGAATTCGAACATCAGGTATAGAAAATGGAATTTGAATGATTGTTTTATTTAGACAAATCATTATCAGTATTGAGGGAAAGGACCCATCAGGGAGTCATTGTTACCTCCTAATACCAGATTTTCATGTAAGGGAAAAATGTTTTCAAGCAAGATTGACAAACCTAAAGAGACTTCTTGCCTCAGAAGGATAAGGGATAAAGAAGCTGCCCTGAGTTGCATTTACTTTATTATCTTTTTCTATCTAATCATCTCTTTCACATGAAGATTTTTTTAACCTTTCTTTTTAAAAACTTAATATTAACAGCCATGAGAACATCATTGATAATTTCTAAATGTAGGTATTCTGAAATTCGTACCACATAAAAATGAAAGAAAATATGATTGTGTTATGAGAAAACTAATATATCTCACATATGCTTTTATTATTTCCAGTTATCCTTATATTCCCATTCTCCCGGCTCAGCTACTGGAAGTTCTAAGTTCCCCAACACCTTTCATTATTGGAGTACATTCTATCTTTAAAACTGATATCCATGAACTTGTAAGTATTCATCTTTAAAGTACAGTTATTGGGTCCAAAACCTTATCATATTTCTTTGAATCCTGTAACATTTCAACTAATTATTATTTTCAGATCTGTTGCATTCCCAATAGGAAAGATTGGCTGGAAGAAAAAAACATCATTGAAAAATACAAATATATTAGTTTCTTCTTATAGCAAGTATGGAAGATCTACAAAATGAATTTATTAATAGTTTTATATGCTCTTTTGGCATATTATTTTTATCTTTCTGTATTCTCAATCTTATATATGAGAAAAGAAGATGAAGTAATCCATTAATTTGTATTCTGTTTATACTTTTGTTACTAGTGCAATGATATATTCATATTTTGAAATGAGACTGTCAGTCCTGAGTGGCTGGTAGCTAAAAAGCCAAAAGCATTTGCAAAAGAGTGAAGGGTTATAGTGGAATATGAGCCCTTTGGTGTGAGCTCCACCAAATTATTCTTTTCTTAATGCCATATGAATAGAAATACCAAAAAAGAAAAGGAATGTTCTATATTTAAGCCGGTTCTGGAATAATGTGTTTACTTCTCTGTACTGAAATTATTTAAGAGGGACTGTCACAAAAATTGTGCTTCAGAGAAGGACATCCAGGATTGTCAAGACTTTAGGAACTATATCCTGTGAGACCGTTAAGGAAATTTTCTCAGGTAATAACCTGATACTGTTTGATAGCTAAAGATAAATACTGAAGTGACTGTTGTAGGAAGGTTCATTTTTTGTAGCTCTGAAAAGCTGAAAGAAAATTGGTGGATGTAGTTGCTGTAGAGACAAATTTCTCCTCAGTAGAAAAGCTTCCAACTATTAGAACTGCCCAATGGTGAAGGATGGGTTGCCTTAGGTAAGGAATATACCCTCAAGTATTGTAAGTGGAGTGCAAGAAGCAAATTCCATGACACTTTCAGGGAGTTTAAGAAAAGTGCTTTACTTAAAGGTTGGGCTATATGACATCTTCAATCCACAGAGTCTTCAGATTCTGAAATTCTACTTTTAGTTTTAGTTGCCAATGGAGGTAGCTCTGTTGGTACTTATACATAATTATAATTGTAATCAAATCATAGATGTCATTAAAACTGACAGTTCAACATTGTAATTATAAACAAGACCCTCATTCATATACTAATTATTTTCCTACCTTTATATGTTGATATCTAGTTCCTATTTAACTTTGATATCACCATATAAAAATATGCGTAAATCAATAAACATAGTTAGTAAAACCTAGTTTGTACTAATTAGAAGCATACCCGTCTGGTTGACAGGTAACTTTGTCCCTCTAAATACAAAGTTTCTGGAGGTAAGACAAGCAAATGTTTCAAAAAACAAGTTTCTTAATTTTTGATAAATAAATTAGAATGATTTTTAAACCTGTTATCAACAAAATAACTTCAGCAGTCTTGGCTAGTTTCTCTGTTACATTTTTATGTAAGTTATTTTTAAGTAGACTCATAAAATGCTAAAAATCATTTTCTTTCTCAAGCACCCAAACAGTACCATTTTGATTTATATCAGTTGCTTTGTTTGTTAACTCTTGTAATAAGTACTATATTATTCAGAATATGGCTAAACTACTATACCAAAGCTTCCAAAATACAGTGTGGAATTTTATTTAACACTCATGCAGCAGTCCATAGTGGTGTTCCATTATTATACTAGACTGGCTTACTCCATGAACTCATTCATGGTCCAAGCTTCTTTCTTTCTTGGTTCTGCACCAGAATTGCCTCAGGAATTGGCATCATCTGAATGTTCAAGATTGGGTTGTTGCTAATCATAGTTTCAGCCTTAGGAAAGAAAAAGCATAGGAGAGCCTTCCATCCCCTCTATTTTGAATACCTGAGATTGTACACATCACTTCTGGCATTCCATTGGCAGAAACTTAGTCACATGTCACACCTAATTTCAAAGGAAGCTAAGAAATACATGGTAGCTGGTAAGTCATGAACCCAGTATTCTATTGCTATGGACAGTCAAGAGTCTTTTCCACACCTGATTCTTCTCATTTTGAATTAATGAAGGTCAGATTAATTTGCTTAGCAATAAATACATTTTATTAATTATTGATTAATTTTTATCTCCTTTAGCTAGATGTAATCATAGCAGATTTGGATGGAGGCACTATAAAAATTCCTGAATGTATTCACCTCTCTTCCCTCCCGGAACCACTTCTACATCAGACTCAAGCAGCTCTTTCTTTGGTATGACATTTTTAATAATAATTTTCTTTTGATTTAAGTATAAACTCAGGCAATTGGAATTAGATGTCATTGGCAGTAAAATTACTTTAAAAAGAATTATATGTTCTTAAAACATGAATATATTCTTACAGAATATTTAGAGTAATTCCTTACATATTATCTGAAGAATATACTTTAAATTCTATTTATTTGTTCTACATTCACTCTTTCATTCAGAATATTTATTTAGTAGTTACTATATACCGAATACTGTGTTACCACACACCTGTGAAATACCAACACACCTGTGAAAATAGACCAGACTGCCTCAAAATCCCTGGTTTCCCTAACATCCTTTATTGGAAGATAGTACCGACTCCTTTTCCTTCAGCCCTCTTGTTGACATCTCATTCCCTTTTGGTAGATGTGCTACTTGCAAACAGTGTGATATTGTCTTGCCAGTGTTTTCAAATTACTACAGAAAACTGCAACTTATTGATAAACATCCAGCATTCTTTGAAGTAAAGTTTTAATAAGTCCTGTAGCTTGGCTGTTTCTCACTGACACATTTAATGTTTTTATAGCTATTTTATCTTGGTTGATTTTTTTCTTTTTTACAATTTTTTGTAAGGTAGGCTCAATACCCAGCATGGCATCACATGCTCTACCAACAGAGCCAGCCAGGCACCTCTTACCTTAGTTTATTTTTAAAATCAGAGCATTTTATTTTACTGACAAAATTTTAGGTGCAATTTATTCATTATCAGAAAATTGAAACTTGGGGCGCCTGGGTGGCTCAGTAGGTTATAAAGCCCTGCCTTCTGCTCAGGTCATGATCCCAGGGTCCTGGGATCGAGCCCCGCGTTGGGCTCTCTGCTCAGTGGGGAGACTGCTTCCCCCTCTCTCTGTCTCTGCCTGCCTCTCTGCCTACTTGTGATCTCTGTCAAATAAATAAATAAAATCTTAAAAAAAAATAAAAAGAAAATTGAAACTTAGAAATTCTGAATTCTTTTTCAAGCCATGCTAGAACTAAAGTTTCATATTCTTTAAGTTTTGGCGGGTTTTGTTTTTGTTTTTGTTTTGTTTTGTTTTGTTTTGTTTTGAGGGAAAGGGCAAAGGGAAAGGGAGAGAGAGAATCTTATGCAGCCTTCAACATGGAACCTGACATGGTGCTCAGCCTCAAAACCCTAGAGATCATGACGTGAGCCAAACTCAAGAGTTGGATGCTTAACCGACTGAGCCACCCAGACACCCCAGCCTTCATATTCTTGAATAATAGTCTATTCTGAGCTGTTTAAAAAAATATTCTTCTTATGGGGTGCCTGGCTGGCTCAGTTGGAAGAGCATGATCCTTGATCTTGATTTCAGGGTCATATGTTTAAGCCTCACATTGGGTGTAGAAACTAATAAATAAACCTAAAAATTTTAGTAAAAAAATTTCTTCTTAAATAGGAACTCAGAAGTCTAGGATTACCAGGAAGGATTTTATTCTTAGAACATTTTCAAATTTGTATTAGTCTTTATATTGTTAATAGTGCCATCTATGGGATGTGAATATTTAGAGAAGACTGACTTTTCCTAACATAATCTAGAATACAAGATGTGATGGAGTAGAAATACTAGTGCAGGACCCAGGAGACCTAAATTCCAGTCTGCTTCTTTCCACTTGATACTATTGAGCAAATCACATTCTATCTCTAGGCCTCTGTTTCCTGGACTTTAGGATGAATGTTGAAAGCATAGGATGATGAAAGAACTGTTTACCAAAGTGAAGAGATGATTTGGGGTCACATGTGGAAATCTTTTTTATTTTAGTAATTATTTATTATAATAAAAATAACATAAAAACCTATGATATCATCTAAGAAAATACTAGATTTAAATAGGTGAGTTGATTTAAAGACAATTTAAAGAAAAATACTACTAAATAACTACATTGGTAGTATATAGATACAGCAGAAGTTGAGAAGGTAGTATTTGGGTGATTGAGAAAATGTTTAATATTTCTAGAAATTATAAATTTCTTAATCTTATATATGATTACTTAATAATAATGTTTATAGCTATGCAGGGATTAAGTACCAAAATGAAAAAAATATTAAGATTTTAGTTCCTTTTTTTTTAAAGATTTTTTTAATTAGACAGAGAGAGACAGAGATAGCGAGAGAGAGCAGGAACAGGGAGGAGAGGGAGAAGTAGGCTCCCCACTGAGCAGGGAGCCCCACATGGGGCTCTATCCCAGGACCCTGAGATCAGGACCTGAGCTGAAGGCACACTTAACCAACTGAGCCACCCAGGTGCCCCTAAGATTTTAGTTCTTAACTCAGTGTCTCCTGGTAAAGATTCTGCTGCACATTGGTATATCTTAACCTGAAGCACCTGTGCCACTAAATTTGGTCAATGAGTTTGGTATGAGTACACGTGTTTTTTGTAGTTGTCAAGCACAATGGTTGATTCTGTGGTACAGTGTAGTTTTGTAAATAAGACATGAGAACATAGTATATTACCAAACTAGAACCAAAAAGAAATCATATTCGATGAACTGAGTGGGAGCTTTGACACACAATTATAGGAGCTTCATTTGGTTACTAAATAATTGTAATCAAATGGCAACACAGTACTTGAACTGTATAATAACAATGATAATTTTTTAGATATGAATTATACTGTATTATTATATTGTAGTAATGATTGGGTAATTGGGTTATAAATGCTGTCAATATCTTATTGTCAATTTTAAGTATTGTTACGAAGCCATGTAAGTAAGGATTAATATATAATAAAGTCACCTTTAAAATTTTGCCCAATACATTTCCTACAGTTGAGCTTTATGGCCATTCAGGAGCTTTAACAGAACTGGATACCTTTGATAAGTTATTTAAGCATTCTTGAGCATTCCCTCATCCAGGGGTTGACCAAAGTATTTTCATCTGTTATAAGTATACTACCCAAACCTGAGTATTTGAAAATGATTCTGCAAAGATAAAAATTTGCTACTTACTGATGAAATTTCATCTTTTTCTCTGTGTTAAGTCTTGCATAGATCTTCTTTACCTACCTGTTCCCCAGCTTGCTCTTCTTCAAAGCCTAACTCAGCTGTTACCGTTTTTTTTTTAGCTTTCCCTACATTGACTTAATTATACTTGATGTTTCATATATTATTCTTTATATATTTATAGTACTTGCAGATTGTTTTGTACTTTTACCCCTCTAGACTCTGAGGCTCATAAGCTTATTCACTTGGTCATCATATTTCAGTTAATTAACAAATTTTTAATTACACTAATAAACATGAAAACAAATGCTTGGGGATGCCTGGGTGGCTCATTCGGTTAAGCCACTGCCTTCGGCTCACGTCATGATCCCTGGAGTCCTGGGATCGAGTCCCACATCAGGCTTCTTCCTTGGCAGGGAGCCTGCTTCTCTCTCTGCCTCTGCCTGCCACTCTGCCTGCTTGTGTGCTCTCTCTCTCTTTTTCTCTCTCTGACAAATAAATAAATAAATAAATAAAATCTTAAAAAAACAAATGCTTGCTTAACATTTCAGCAATATAGACAAATAACACTGCCCTAGACTGTTCCTGTTCCCTTCCCAGAGGTAACTAATATTTTATAGTTTAGTGTATATTCTTCAGAACACTATATTTTCATTTATATATTTAGTGTGTGTGGAGAGATATATACATCAATAGACTAAGAGAGCAATTTAAGGTTTGTTTTACTTTTAAACAAATGAAACCATCCTTATGTGTGTTTTTCTAGAACATGGTCATTAAATATTTTATCTTGGAGATCTTTCTACAATAGTACAGACAGAGTTGCCTCAGCTAACTGCATTGTTTCCTGAAGGAAATATATTGTTATTTATGTACTGACATTTTTTCATCTTAGTACTCCAAGTAGGTTAAATAATAGGTTTTATTGATACTAAGATTTTGTACATAACCAAACTTCTTTGCTTTAGATTCTACATCCAGATTTGGAAGTAGCAGATCATGCTTTTCCCCCTCCACGAACAGCTTTATCCCACTCAAAAATGCTGGTAAGAAGTTTAATATTTAAATGTGATATTTAAAATAGAACTGTACTGTCATCTGTAGGGTTGTTAAAGAGGCTGAGTGTAGCGAGAGTCAGATGTACAGCCTAGTAATAAATGTACCAGATTAGAAATTAGAACTCTTACTCACTGATCTTGTGACCTGCTCTCGGAGGGCCCAAAGAGCAGCACATTGACCGGGATGGGGTACAGCTAAGACTTGCCCTAAGGAGGCAAGAGTAAGTGTGGGTCATAGCCTGGAAAACTATGCCAAGTATCAAATTGAAAGGGCCAAGAAAGGATAAGGGGGAAGCTTACAAAAAATGGAAACAGATATTGTTGACAATGAGAGAGTCGAGTTTGAGGGGTAGATGAAAATAGTTCCAATTAGAAACCGTAAGTAAGGATTAGTATATAATAAAGACCCCTTTAAAGTTTTGCCCAATGCATTTCTTGGAGTTGAGTTTTGTGGCCAATCAGGAGCCTTACAGAACTGGATACCTTTGATAAGTTATTTAAGCATTCTTGAGCATTTCCTTATCCAAGGGTTGACCAGATAAATCTGTAAGTTTCCTTTCATTTCTAAAACTATGATTTTATTAAAACCTGAATTATCAATAATGAGTCATACCTTATTAATATAGGAATAGATTTTTATAAGTTGGATAAACTTTAGAAGAATTTCATAAGCTTTAACATACAGTCTTCTGATATTTTTTCTTTTATATTTGTGACTTTTATATATTATATATATGTATATGTGTATATATAAATTTTTTATATTTGATGGATATAAAAATCAAATGGCTTGGGAAAGGTGTTCTCTAACTTGGTGAAGGGGGAGACTCTGAATTTTTCTGAAAGGAAATTGGATATACTAGAGACAAGTTTTCTTTGGTTCACTTGAAAAAAGAACTATTTAACAGCTTACCCTGTTCAACAGTGGGACGAGCTAGATGCCCACCACTCAGGGCTGTCATAAGTAAGACTTATGTGTAGGAAGTGCAGACAGGTGGATTGAATAATCTCTCAAGTTCTTTTCAATGTTTTGTCTTTGTGATATTTCATTTTTTTAAAGAAATTCAGTTACCTAACTTGTTTCTTCTTATATTTGCAGGATAAAGAAGTACGTGCAGTTTTTCTTAGATTATTTGCACAACTTTTCCAAGGATATAGATCATGCCTACAACTTATAAGAATTCATGCAGAACCAGTAATACATTTTCACAAGGTAAGATGATACCTTACCATCTTGTATGTGTCCAAAACATGGCCTCTAATTTATAAAACAACTTGGTTGTCTTTTTTCTTAGCCATGTATTTTCACCTTAGTTTATCAAATGTGGTTCTTTTTTTTTTTTTTTTTTTAAAGATTTTATTTATTTATTTGACAGAGAGGCAGGCAGGGAGAGGAAAGGAAGCAGGCTCCCCGCTGAGCAGAGAGCCTGATGTGGGGCTTGATCCCAGGACCCTGGGATCATGACCTGAGCCGAAGGCAGAGGCTTTAACCCACTGAGCCACCCAGGCGCCCAAATGTGGTTCTTTTTTAAGTCTCTGCTTTTTGATTAGGTGATGATTTTTAATGACATTATGGAACCGACATGTTTTTCTTTAGAGTTTGTTAATTTAATTTTAAGTTGTTTTTTCTCTTCCTTTTTTATGATTTATTTAGTTATTTTGGAGAAAGAGTTATTAAAAGTACAAAAATTATAATTCAATTCTAAATTGGTTTTTCTTTTCTTTTCTTTTCTTTTTAAGATTTATTTAGTTATTTTTGAGAGAAAGAAAAGTGCATGGGGGACGGTGCAGTGGGGCCAGAGGGAGAGAGAGAGAATCTCAAGCAGACTTCCCACCAGGTGCGGAGTCCAACTATGATCTCAGCACCCTGAGAAAATGACCTGAGCTGAAAGCAAGTTAGCTGCTTAACCACCTGGGCCTCCCACGCATGCCTAAATTGGTTTTTCTTTTAAAATCGTGTATTAATTTTTTATTTCTTCTCCCCTCCTTTATGGACAAACTCATTCTTATTCTTTCTAATACATGTAATATTTCAGGTATCAAAAGCCCTTTTTGAGAGAATGTATTTTATAGCAACACATTTATGCGTGAAGATATTTATTCAGGCTTTGATCTTTCTATTTTTGTTTTGACCATTCATCTATTACTAAGTGATAAATTATTCATTTCTCTTTTTCTTTCTTTACAGACAGCTTTTTTGGGGCAGCGTGGTTTGGTTGAGAATGATTTCCTCACTAAAGTTCTCAATGGAATGGCATTTGCAGGTTTTGTTTCAGAAAGAGGTCCTCCGTATAGATCCTGTGATCTCTTTGATGAGGTATAGTTTTTATCAAAGGAATGTATATTTAAAGTCAAAATTGGACTAGTGGTTAAAAGTAAAGAAGTAGTTTTTTAAAATTAAATTTAATTAGGCAACTTATAGTATATCATTAATTTCAGAAGTAGTGTTCAAGACCATCAGTTACATATAACACCCAGTGCTCAAAATCCTAAATATATTATAAATTGAATATCAAATAATCTAAATGTTATTTATTATTATGCTTATTAGATCTTGGTATTTATAATGTGGATTTGAAAAATTAGGAAAGTATAGGATGTCACAGAAGTACATAAACATCTTGAACAAATGAATTTAAATAGTTCATTAAAATCTTTTTGAAAAAGTGACAGTGATTATATAAATAAAACTCTTATTTTTGAAGGCAGTAATACAGGTTTAATATATAGGTATGTGATTTCAAACTGCAGTTACCTTTAGTCTGTTAGTGTCATAGAGCCACAGTTTGGCTTAGTGGCATTCTTTTTTAAAAATTGTATTTTATTTATATTCAGTTAATTAACACATAATGTATTATTAGTTTCAGAGGTAGAGTTCAGTTATTCATCAATTGCATGTACCACCCAATGCTCAGTACATCACGTGTCCTCCTTAATGTCTTATCAGCCAGTTATCCCTTTCTGTCACCCACCTCTCCTCCAGTAATCCTGTTTGTTTCCTGTAGTTAAGAGTCTTTCATGGTTTGTCTCCCTCTCTGATTTCGTCTTATTTCATTTTTTCCTCCCCATCCCATGAGCCTCGCTCAGTGGCATTCATACTAATCAATAATCAACATTTGCCTGTATCCCTTAGGAGATCTTAAATGTATGGGAGGCAGATTTTGTTTCTGTCTTCAAGGAATTGGCCATATAAAGGGAAAATTAGGTTAAATGTGACTCCAAATAAGGATACTATTTTGTGTTAGTTGTCATTTATTTTAACACCTTTCCATTTATCATTTAACTGCATTTATAGCAGCTCATTCTGGTGGGTAGAACAATGAATATTACTCCCATCGCAATTTCTGAAAGGGTACTGTAAAGTGTATAAAAAGAAAACACTCTTAGCACCCAAGATAGTAGAGAATAGTAATAGTGATTATGTTTTCCTGCAGGTGGTTTTATTTTGGTTTTTGTTTGTTTTTATTTATTTGACAGAGAGAGAGACAGCAAGAGAGGAAACACAAACAGGGAGAGTGGGAGTGGGAGAAGCAGGCTTCCTTTTGAGCGGGGAACCCAATGTGGGGCTAGATCCCAGGACCCCAAGGATCATGAGCTGAGCCAAAAAGGCAGATGCTTAACCAGCTGAGTGACCCAGGCACTTCCAGGTGGTTTTTATTTTGTATAGAGAAGATAGGAATCAAGTTCTTAAAGATCCTTAGTTCAGAGAAGGATCTTTTATTTTCTGCAAAGATTGTTAAGTAATTACAGATAAGAATGAAAGAATGGGCACATGCTGTAGTTCTGAGTATGGAGACTTGCACCAAAAACTTTAGTTAGTAACACCAAGCATATGAACACGTAGGAGAGATTGCCCCGTGGTAAGCAGTTCTTTCTGTTCAATTACTAATCACTGATTCCCTAATACCAACATTTAATATGATTGATCACTATCTGATGTTAATATATGTCAGCTTTTATATCCTGAACTAAGTAATTGATACATAATGTTTTATGGAGTTATATTAGATGCTCTCCAAGGACCTTTCTAGCTCTCACATTTTATTAGTCTCTGAAGCATTCTGAAAAGTAAAATTGGTTTATATATCCCCCATTTTTCCTATCTAAATTCTCTTAGTAACTCCTTCTGGCAGCTTCATCACAACTACTAAGTCAGAGTGATTGCTTGCAGAAAACTTGCTTGCCATAATCTCTGACTGTTTTTGTAAATCCTTCCCTTGCCTGGAGTATTGTCCCTCTACCTTTCAGGCTAACCAATGGCTTCCTATTTTTCATGCTCTGCTCTTACCTCACCACTTCCTCCAAACTTTTCCAGAGTAAATGACTCTGAAAGCCACTTGGTCTGTGTAAAGCTTTATGTTAGGTCTCTAGCTTTATGTGGCAACTTATCATTTATTATCTACATTTATGTACATAAGATACACATATAAACTCTTGATTGGAAATGATGATAAGGCAAGAACTAAGTTCTACTAAGTCTCCCCTTAGCATTCATCCAGTTCTGTTTTCTGCCTACAGTTATGATTTTTGGTGTCTAATTGATGTTTCTTAAAAGCCAGTGGTTCATATGTGTATTTGAGTCAAAGGCCTAAAAGCAATGAGATGCCAGACCTAAGTAATTTCTCTTGGGTCATTTAATTTGCTTGAAATACATTTTTAAAGAAAAATAGCATTTGCTCTTGGGGAAGGGATCCTTGTTTTCATCTAACCTAGGGCGGCCTACCACACTGAAGATTTAAGAGCCTTTAAGAGGCAGCCTGCATTGTGTATTGTCTTGTCCCCACACTCCCATCACGTAGGCCTGTTAGAAGGAAAGATATATTTGCCTTTGTTTGACAGCCTCTGATTCCTAGCCTAGAATAGGTGAAGTCAGAGTTTTATATGTTTTTCTGCTCCAGTGAATCTGTTTCTAGAAAGAAAAGTCCTATATTATACCCTTTTTAAAAAAAAAAAATCCATCTTTTACTCTTCTTTCCCATACTATTTTTTTCTTGTCATTATTCTTATCTCTGCTTGAAATGGATACACTCACACAGTTCTTCCAGTAAATTAGTTTAGTAGGGAAATGAATTAGAGTTATATAATTTGAGAACTGGAAGGAGGCCAAGGGTCATTTTGTTTTTCCATCTGATTGTAGAGATGAAGAGACTGAAGCTCAGTAGTTTTAGTGACTTGTTCCAAATCACAGTGTCAACAGAGCTAGGACTAAAGTCTGAGTCACTGGACTTTAGTCACCTGAACATTTAGTTCATGTTTTGTGAGTTAGGGAAATGTTCGGAGACTTTCTGATCATCTGAAATTCTCTGACTGAGAGAATTCCGAAAGGCCTCCGAATGAGGCCTTTCAAGTGAGAGGTTCTCTCTCAGCTTCAGAAATGACTTTTTCCAAGAAGAAATAGGGCCCCAAATCATCAAGGATAGACCACCAGACCATCCAAGGACTCAACTGATTCTGTAACTCTAGAATAGAGATGAAACCCAGTAAAAATGTAAAATACTTTGTTTTAATAATAGCATATATTTTAGATGCTTTTTGAGTTGCAAATTATAAGAAATTATCACATAGTTTTCTAATTTAGCATATTTTGGAGTTGATGTTTTGCCATTTGATTCTTTTTCCAAGTTGGTAGCTTTTGAAGTAGAGCGAATTAAAGTTGAAGAAAATAACCCATTGAAGATAATAAAGCATGTCAGAGAACTTGCCGAGCAACTATTCAAAAATGTAAGTAAGTATATTTTAGACAGTCATTAATTTTGTTTTATTTTACTTTTTGAAAAGATTTATTTATTTGAAAGAGAAAGAAAGCGGTGTGTGCGTAAGTTGGGGGAGAAACAGAGGGAGAGAATCTTTCAAGCAGATACCCCGATAAGCAGATTCCCCTACTGGGGGCCCAGTCCCAGGACCCATGGGATCATGAACTGAGCTGAAATCAGGAGCCAAATGCTTAACCAGCTGAGGTACCCGGGCACCCCAGACAGTCATTAATTTTAAAAGTATGTAATTATTGGGGCGCCTGGGTGGCTCAGTGGGTTAAGCCGCTGCCTTCGGCTCAGGTCATGATCTCAGGGTCCTGGGATCGAGTCCCGCGTTGGGCTCTCTGCTCCGCAGGGAGCCTGCTTCCCTCTCTCTCTCTCTGCCTGCCTCTCCGTCTACTTGTGATCTCTCTCTGTCAAATAAATAAATAAAAATCTTTAAAAAAAAAAAAAGTATGTAATTATTTTGTTTAAAAAACTAAGAAGTTTCATCTTTCTAGTAAGGATCTTTTTGCTCTGACTTAAAACCTTTCGGATTATAAGTTACAAGATATTACAGTTGGTACTGTGCATCAAAACAGAACTCATTTTTCAGAGTGATTTTCCTGTCAATCACCTGTGTTATGAAAACATCTTAGTCACAGTTTTCCAGTTTGTTCTGTGACCTTGTTGTGATTTTCATTTAGGATCCTGTGTTCTTAAGAGCATACTGTTCATTTTTAAGACATAAAGATTAGACTTACTGGAGACCAGAACTAGAGTTGACCAATGTGTCCACTTCAGTATGGTGCAGTGACTGTCAGCTGGATCAGGAAAATTGTTTGAGTTTGTATTGTTTTGAGCAGATGGGGTAAAAAGCTGAAAGAAAGAGAGCAGATTGTGAAGTGACCACAGAAATTCAAGGGTGGAAATATTCCGTATATAGAAGAAATGCAATATGTTATAAAGATTGGGATGTGATAAAGTGTGAAGTAATCTTTTGGATGCCAAGACAGAAGAGAACCTAGGGTGACAGGGAGATTACGTGCATGTAGAAAAATGGATTTTGGCTAATGATTACTAGTCATACTTCCTACCTGGAAGCTTTTCAGAGTTGAAACTCCTACTGAGAAAAGGAAAGTAAATAGAAAGTATGGTCTTCCAGAGGAAAGTTGAGGGAAGATGCATTTTTCAGGAAATATATTTAAGAAAGATTCAGGGTCAGTATCACTGTGACTGTTTAACTTAATTATTTGAATAGATAGACCTTTTTGGACATTGGGTCATAAGTCAGTGATTTGTCACATCCATTTGAAATCTGAGACCCAGTAAGATAAAAACAGAAATGCTACATTGTGTTTGTTTCATGTTATTCAATTATTTATGAATTTTATTTCTGAAGTTTTAAAAAAATTTATCCCTTTGACTAATACCCTACACTTCATGTATAACTGTGTCCAGTATAATCTATTTCTTGATTAGCATGCTGACACTAAACAAAAAGAGTTCTGTCAGAAGCAAATGTGTGTTCTGTGGTGGTTTATGATGACTGTGTAGAACTAATGGAGAGCATGACCACATGAGAAATTTCTGTTGACATATTGTAATAGTAATAATAAATATTGAGTGTTCAGCACAATGTACCAGGCATAGGATTAAGCACTTTACAGGCATCATCTGTAATCTTCACAACCACAGTGTTAAGATAGGTGTCATTATACCTATTTTACCAACTATAGTTGGCTCAGGATCATATGCCTATGAAGTGACTGAATCCAGATTTTAAATTCAGAAACTTTCATCTATCCAATTCCTAAGACTATTTTCTTTCCCTCCATTAGGCTGGCTCATCTCCAACTGGAAAAATAGTGATATTTCCAATGACTGACTTTTATACTTTGTTCTTTATAAAGCACTTTAACGTACTTTCTCATTTGATCTTCTAAATGACCCTGTGAGATAAACAGGGCAGATGTTGATATGTGAGGAAACTGAAGGTGGAAATTTTTTTCTTGCCCACTGGGAATGATTTACTGATGGATTTTTTAAAAAAAGTAGCAAAACATCAAATGGGAATTAGTGTTTGAGATTTTGGGACTGAGCCCTTGAACAACTGAATGTTTATTTCTTAAATCTTTATAAGACTCTTCCAAAACCATAAAATTTTATAGCCGTAAGTGACCAGAGCTGGGGTTCTCACACAGGTTTCTCTCTGTTACATCACTGAGTACATAGTGTATGTAAGGAAGTATGCCAAGCCACTTTGATGCAAAAATAATTTCCTTTCTTGCCATCCTAGAACTTAAGTTTTATGATAGTCTACATACTCCACGCTATACTACATTACATAGCTTATACTAAGCTGACACAAAACTGAAAACTGCAATAAAATAAGTAATAATTATACATTATTTTTTTTTCTCTTTAAATAGACAATTATATCCACAGGTGATAAAATCCCAGAGCTACTGTTAGGCACATAAATACAGACCCTGCTAACATTTAATGTTATCAAGCTTGTGCGATCCCAGTATGGTTTGAGGCCAGTGACCTTAGTGTCTATCTTCCTGTTTGCTTGGGTGACAGCCCCGTCTTGCTGCGCATGCAATGACACCATTTCTGTCCTCATATCCAGAAGCTTCCTTTCATTCAACAAATACAATTATTCCACTGTATAGATTGAAGTCTAATTTGCTATCTGTTTGGACTTTGATTACTTCATTCATTTCTTGTTTTAACTGTTGTAGTTCAAGGTTTATTTTCTCTTTTTCTGCTTTGAGGGCTGAAAATTCACTCTTCTCCAAAATAATACCATTTTTCACATTAGCAGTCTGAGGCCTTCTTTGCTGAACAGCCATCTCCTGCTGCATCTTGGTTACCATATCCTTGTAGACAATATCCATGCTGATGTCCCTGATCTTGACCAACACACAGACAGTGATTTCTGCTTGCTGGGTTGTGAACCCATTTTCTTCGAGTAAATGTACTAAGGTATGGGTCTCTAAGTAGAGCTTCTTGTTTCCTCCGCAAGAGGTGAAATCTCTCCTTTTGTGCTCCAGATCACTCCTGTGCTCCAGCTGCAGGCTCCCAACGGAAAGGAGGAAGCAAGGGCAACCACTTGGCTGTGGCACAGGTGGAGGGTGCCTGTGGCCCAGACATCTCCCTGCAGGCCCTAGCAGCCTGCCTGGATTTGGAGGGAAGTGTTGGAGGGTCCTGGGCACCAGCAGTCCTGGTGGGCAGGAGGCTGGCACGGGAAAGGCACAAGCAGCTAAAAATGACACTTTCTTAAAGGTATATGTAAAACATGAACCACACCTATCCTTTAAAAACAAAGCTTCTATCTATCTATCTATCTATCTATTTATTTATAAAGATTTTAATTATTTATTTGACAGAGAAAGGTCACAAGTAGGCAGAGAGAAAGGAGCAAGCAGACCCCACTGAGCAGAGAACCCGGTGCAGGGCTCGATCCCAGTTCTCTGGAATCATGACCTGAGCTGAAGGCAGAGGCTTAGCACACTGAGCCACCCAGGCGCCCCTAAAAACAGTGCTTTTAAAGTGATCACCATGAGGGACTGTATTACTAGGTAGGAGACCTAAATCTCTCTTCAAATGTACTCTATATTTTTTAACCCTTATTGGGCTTTTATCCCCCAGTCTAATTCTATTCCATTTAATTTGATCAATTCCATTCTTTCAGTATGTATTATATAGGTGTCTACTAGTGCTAACCATTTTCTAGGTACATGATTCCCCTAATATCTTCCAAAAGAGGATACATGTACATGATGAGTGAGAATTTCAGAATATCCCCATGGATTGTCATCAGACTTTTTGAGATTCCTTCTAGTTGTAAGACTGTAAACTCCACATGGTCCCAACATTTCTGAAGTAAATACATTACAAAGTTAAATAGCAGAGCATCATGGTAAAGTTACTTTCTTGGGGCATGCGGGAAGTCTAGGGGAGGGACGGAGGATGGTCTCAATGCAAGGAAAATGATCCAAATGATTCTATTTTTAACTAGGAAGTTTTTTTTTTTTTTTTTTATCACATTCTAAAATTCCCTAATGGTAGGCAAGAACCAGCCATGTAATTTGACTGTTTCCTTATTATTGGGTTAGAATTGAGACCTGGTGATTCCACTTAGATGTTTGTAAATACTGTGTTACAGTGAAGTCTGGTATGGTACCTAGTCTTTCTGCTTCACTTATCTTTGAAGTACTCAAAAATGAAACTTAATTTCTCAGTTTCTTCTCACCACTCCTTTATATTGCTTTTTAGTGAGTCAGAATGTGAGGAAACATGAGTAGGATGAATTGTAACTAGGTTTAGGTGCTCTTTTAACTTTCTGGAGCTTCCTAAATAACTAAGGAAAGAACTTGGTGACGTAAGTAGAGGAGGGGAATGGTAAGGGGATATGAAGGAGAAGGAAGGGAATAACTCCATTTGAGACAAATTGTGTAAGTGTTGGTAAGGTTTATACCATGAAGATTATGAACGTTCATTATACAGCTTTTCTTTCCATTCTCAGTTAATAATACTGGGTCTGAGTCTGCTCACTTTGGCTTTCAGAATCTTTATGTCTGTGTGACAGAGAGCACGTTTATTTACTTAGTGGCTTTGTTTCTATGATTCTCATATACATTTATAAAGAACCACTAACTACACACAAAATGATATGTTAAGATAGGCCAAGATAAGGGGCACCTGGGTGGCTCAGTGGGTTAAAGCCTCTGCCTTCGGCTCAGGTCATGATCCCAGAATCCTGGGATCGAGCCCCACATTGGGCTCTCTGTTCAGTGGGGAGCCTGCTTCCTCCCCTCTCTCTCTGCCTGCCTCTCTGCCTACTTGTGATCTCTCTCAAATAAATAAATAAAATCTTTCAAAAAAAAAAAAGGATAGGCCAAGATAAGAGCTTTATACAACCTTCATTCCAAGGCATCAAGAAATCAGTTGGACATGTGTTTTGCTATTTTACATGGTACAGTTTTTCTAATTTGTTTTGCATATGTAATAGTACGTAAATATTTGCTAGACTGTGTAATTTGACAGCTTTCTTAAAAGTTGAAGGAAAAATGAGAAGACTTGGCCTTTCTTATAAATTAATGTGAAATTTCTATTTATGCCTAAGAATATTTCATTGCCCAGGATTACAGTGAGTAGAGCTTAAAATCCTAATGGGATTTAAAGCCCACGTACAGGAATAGCCTTTGTAAATCATATACGGTCTATACCCTTTACATTTCTGCATAAAGTTAATTTCACTACCAGGCAAATTTAATCTACACTGATATCTGTACTCTTTGCCAACTGTAAATTAAAGGATTTCATTGTTGTTATAGGAAGGAAGTAAAATACTGTGATCATCTTTAGTCTTAATCAAACCATAAACAACTTACTTAGATTATTGTGATGAAATGAAGCCTCTAACCCAAGCATAAAAGTCACACCTTCTTCCCCTATCTTACCTGATTTATTTGTTCATTTTTAGGTCAGGTTTACTGTGATACAATTTACGTATAGTAAGATTTACCTTTTTCAAATGTACTCTAGATTTTGATGAATGAAGCTATACAACCATCACCACTGCAATAAGGACATAGAACATTTTTGTCACCCTCTCCCACAGTTCCTTAATTTGTTATAATCACTTCTTGCTGCCCCCTCAAACTCTTAGTAACTGATCTGTTTTCTGTCTCTGAAGTTTTTGCCTTTTCTGTAATGTCAGTATTTAGCTTTTGAGTTTGGTTTCTTTCACTTAGTATAATGCATTCCAGATTCTACTGTGTTGCTGCATGTATCAGTTGTTTATCCCTTTTTGTTGTTAAGTCGTTTTCCATTATATGGATGTATCAAGCTTGTATTTATCTGTTAACTAACTGAAGGGCAGTTTGGCCATTATGAACAAAACCACTGGTTTTGCACTGGTTTTTATGTGAACATAAATTTTTATTTCTCTTGGATAAATACTCAGAAGTTAAGATGCTGGGATATATGGTAACAAAATACTAACTTTACAAGAAACGGCCGGACTGTTTTCCCAAATATCTATACCATTTTGCATTCCTACCAGCCACATATATGAGTTCCATTTGTCCTACATCTTTAACAACGTTTGGTATCCTCAGTTGTTTTTTTGTTTTGTTTTGTTTTAAGCTGTTCTCATAGGTGTGTGGTGGTATCTTATGGTTTTAAGTTGCATGTCAGCAGGTGAGTGAAAGTATAGGTCTCCTACCTAGTCACTACATGCTCCCTTGGAACTTGTGAAAGGACTACTTGTCTTGAATATAAAGCCTCTATCTTGAATCATAAATTAGAGCAGTGATTCTCAACAGGGGCAAACCCTCCTCTCTAGAAATTTGGCAATGTCTGGAGACATTTCTGTTTGTCAGCTGGAGAGGGTGTGCTACTGGCATCTAGTACGTGGAAGCCAGGGTTGCTTCTAAACATCTTACGATATATAAGACACCCACTACCCCCCACCCACCCACCTACCCAAACTAGAATTATCTAGGTCAAAATGTTAATAGTGCCATGGTACAGAAACCCTGGTTTAGGGCAACCAGCCCGTTCGATATTAAAGTCATACATCAAATTTATTTGCATTAACGATGCAACTTTAATTCAGTTGGGTGATCACTGAAAGTCCTGAGGATGGAAATTGAGAATGTTTCCTTCCATCAATATTGTATTCACAGCTAGGCAACCTTAAAAAGTCCAGTTACATTTTGTCAATATTTAATGACTTAGTCTAGTGATAGTATTGGTTTCAGCAGTATTTGTAAAGATTTGTATAACTTGCTATCCCATACAGCTCTATGAGTAATTTATGCACATTAAATAATTACTAAATAACCTAAATTACTTTGGGAAATTTCATAACTGCTAACATTGATTTGTCACATTGATTTGTCATTGACTGCTGAGATCAACATATAGTAAGAAATTTTTTTCCCCAGTGTTGCCTACTTTGGATTTCCAGAAGAGTTTGGGGCATTTGTTTTATTTTGTTTGCTTTGCTTTTATTTCAAGTGCATTCTCAGCCTTGTTTTCCATAAGCCCTAGGCATATTCTCATTTGGCTTGACAAAAGAAAAGAAAAGAAAAGAAAAATCCCATGTTTCCAGACCAGATGGTACGTGTGTCATTTTTTCAAGTCTGAGAGATTCACTGTACTTCCCAGTACTGTCATATATTCTCAAAGCAGGATGACAGAGCCCATTTCTTGAAAATCATTATCTAATTTTAAAATTCCCTCCAAACAATAGTGTGTTTTGCTGGCTTTTTTAGGGCAGTTTATCTTGGTTGCCTTGGACAAAATTGTTACCATGTTCACCCTAAGTATTTAGTTGCCTGAATTCTTGGTTAGTAATTTATAATTGCATTTCTCTGCAATCAAAGATGAAAATTTGGCAGCTTCTTTATTCTATTGAAAATAATGAATTTCCTTGTTTCCACAAGGATGTTCAACACCAAAATTGGGCTGTGGTTTTTAATAAGCTCAGTGATATTCAAGGGACTTGCCCAAATGCAGTTGAAATTCCAAGTAAGAGCAGATGTTTCTAAGAATATGCAGAGTTCACTGAGCCTTAAACTTCTTCTCATTTCTTGTCTTTTCAAAAAAGTCCTTATGTGACCAAGTTTGGTGTAAGGTAGCAAATATATTTCTTTATATTTACCACACTGCCCGTTAGAGGGCAGCAGTATACAGACGCAGTGGCCAGAAAACTCAATACTTGTATTTCAGGGGCATGAGCTCTTTTTGCATCTTCTAAACACAATTGAATATAATTCAGTAACTTTATCCCATAATCTGAATTTTTATGAGGAATATCTATCTATACAGCTCTAGGATAGCTTCATCTTTGAACTTTGTTTTAAAATGATTAAAAAATGCTTTTTAATCTTAATTGTGTATAGATTTGGTTTGTAATATTTCAAATTGCTTATGAGAAGAAAAACACTATTAATGACTAATAGCAATATCTTTTCTTTAATAAGTGCTTTCTGTTTTAAGCCTTACTATAGTTATTATTGTTGTTAAAATGTAAGTAGCTGGTGATATGATGGGATTCTCAGAGTACAATATGGTTTAAGTTTTAGAGGCATGGTGTGATACCATAGTATGTGCAGTGAATAAATATTTTTTCAAATGAATGTACTCTAAATTTTTAGAAAATAGCTTTCATATTTATTCTGGGGGAGTTTGTGTATGGGAGTGTTCTGAAAGCCTTCCTATAACAACTCATTTTGTCCTCACAAGAACCTTGTGAAGTAGGTACTGTAGTATTATCTAGATTACAGATGAGGAAACTAAAACACAAGTGGTAAGTGAATTGACATAGCACCAGGTCACATGACCAGGAAGTGGCTAAGCTGGAATTTGACACAGAGGTCTGACATCAGAGACCAGGCACTAAAAATACTTGGTTGTACTACTGTCTCTTTGACTTGTCTAACCCTTCCCTCTGAATTGTAGTGCCACCTGTCTCACATTCTTATAGAGTCCTGTTTTGGGGCTCTTTACTCCATTAGCCTTTTTACTCCTTCACAAATACCAAATGCCATACTATATTAATTATTACAGGTTTATATAAGTTTTGATATCTGGGAAGTTTGACTTTTCCACTTACTCTTCTTCGGAATTATCTTGACTATTTTGGTATCTTTAGTCTTCCTTATAAAGCTTAGGATGGACTTAACCACACTGCAGGATTTTAACTAGAAATAATATGTGTATCCTTATTTTTCTAGATGACCTTAAGTCATTCTTGGAACAAGATAGAAGAATATACAGTAAGAGAGATAGATAAAATATAGTTAGAAAAGATACTAGCATCACTATGATTCATTTTCTATTTTTATTTTTCCATGTTTTAAAATTTGTTACAGTGGATATTATTTACATCATGGAAAATAAGTTTGAAGTTTTAGTTTTTATTATAAAGAAAATAAATGTAAATAGAAGCAGAAGTAATGAAGAATGTACTTTAAGTGATCCTAATTCAGACCTCAAAATCCACATGAATTACCTTTCCAGCCTGAAAAAATCACCTATGAGTTTTAGAAAATTGATATTTGTGACTTTGAGAAGGTATCTTAGACATCGTGCCTAAAGAACAGAGAAAAACAAACATACTACTTTTGAAAAGAGTTTCAGAAACTACAGACAAGTGTGTTGATGTTAATCCAGGCATAATTTTAGAACACTTTTTCAGCATATAGTTTAGAAAGTGGTGATCATGAAGACTTGGAGAGAAATTTATTTATTTATTTTCCCCTGCCTTTGCTAAAGATGAAAAGGGAACATACAAAGTAACGAGGGATACTTTGGCAAGAACAAGTTTTATATCTGACTTCACCCTCTCAGGAACCTTGTAAGAGAAGCATAAGTATATCCTTTAGGCAAAGTTATTTACCCAGTATCACATAATGAGTAGAACAAAAACTAGAAACCAGGCTTTTTTACATTTAAAAGAGTATTAGTTCCATTGTGTTGCTGAGATATGCTACGTATATCATCTGCCATGACCCAACTGTTTCTTTATCAGGGTCTGGGCCAAATAACCATAAAGAATTGTGGGGACCAGCTCTAGTAGAGGATGACGATGTCCATTTTAACTGTCTGAAGAGCATATGCAGTAGTATTGAGCTTAGTCTACTACATGAATAACAGATTCAGGGGCAAAAGTGCATTTTCTGGTTGCAAAAGGTAATGGTGGTAAAGAAGCCTTCTCTGTAGAACATAATTGAAAAATGGATTCCATTCTGCCTGTAGTATTTGAAATATAATCCTGCTTAACTAGGTGATTAGATAAAAATTTAGCACAGCCTTCACAGCCTTAAGGGTCTGTGAAAATACTAACTGACACATTTTATTCAATTATTGCAAGCCTAACATGTGTTCAACATTGTGTCCCACTCATTAGGAAAGAGTAGGAAGTAGTTTAGGCTACTTGCTATGTGCCAGGCAGTTTCTGGATGCAAAGGAATACAGCAGAGGACAAAAATATTTTTTTGATTGGCTGAAATGTTGGCCCTCATGGAGTTTCATTTTAGTAAGAGAAAGGTAGACAATAAACAAGTTAAATAAAATTTATTGTATGTGAAAAGGTGGTAAGTGCTAAGGAGAAAAGTTTAAGAGGAATAGGGAGTGTGTTAGGGAGTATAATTTTAGATAGGGTGGCCAAGAAAGGTGGCACTTGAACAAAGAAATGCAGGAAGGGATAGAGGATGCTGTTCAAATTGTAGGGGGATAGGCAGAAGGAACAGTTAAGTGCAAAGGCCTTGAGGTGAGAACAAGAAGGCCTGTGTGACTAGAGTAGAATGAAGGAAAACAGTAGCAGGACACAGTCCTATAGGAAAGCCAGATCTTGTAAATTATTTTAGGAATTTTGGATTTTACTCTCAGTGAGATGAAGAGCCATTTTAATAACAGATTAGCTGTTGGGTGATGGTTTGACATACTCTGTGCAGTGTTAAGAATAGAGTAAGGGAGGGAGGGAGGGCGTAAGCAGAGAGACCAGTCAGGAGACTGTTCTTCTGTGGTAATATAGAGATGTTGGCTTGAACCACAGTGTTGATGAAAAGTGGTCAGATTATGGACATATTTGAAAGGCAAAGTCCAAAAGGTTTGTAGAAGAATGGATAATAGGATGTTAGAGAAAGGCATTAAAGATGACTCCAAGCTTTTCACCTGAGTAGAAAAATAAATATGGCATTTACTAAAGTGGGGAGGACTGTAGAAAGCAGATTTGGAAGAGGTGAAGAGTAAGTGTTCCATTTTGGACATATATTTAAGATGTTATTTTAAATCCAGATGGAAATACTGTGTGTGGACAGTTGAATGTATGGGTATGGCATTTAGGAGAAAGCTCAGTAGGGGATAATAATTTATGAATCATTGGTGTTTTTATGGCTTAAATATTGAGAATGAAAGCTGTCACCAAGGAAATAAGTATAAATAAAAAAGAGACCCAAACTCTGAGCCCTGGGGTTTTCACATAATTACGAGATTAGGAAGATGAAAAGTAGACAAAGATGTAGCAAGAAGACCTAGAAACCTAGTGAAGAGAGCCTTCACGGAAGAGGAGTAAGAGTGATCAGCTGTATCAGATGCTGCTGATAGATCACATAAGAAGTAAGATTCTGGTACTCTCCTTTATAGCATTTATCTGAGTTCTGTGTAATCATTCATCTGTCTAATTTCAGTCTGTGGCCCTCTGAGCTCCCACTCTGCCTGGCAATCTGCCATTGTTATTTTAACTTTTGACTAATTTTACCGTTTGATGTTGCAGGAGAATCCCAACCCTCATATGGCATTCCAGAAAGTTCCACGCCCGACAGAAGGATCCCACTTGCGAGTTCATATTCTTCCTTTCCCAAAGATTAATGAAACTCGGGTACAGGAATTAATACAAGAAAATCTTGCTAAGAACCAGAACGCACCTCCCGCTTCACGAGTGGAAAAGAAATGTGTTGTGCCAGCAGGTCCACCTGTTGGTATGTATTTGTTCTTTTGTTTTAAAGTAAACATTTTATCAAGATATAAGACACAGGGGCGACTGGGTGGTTCAGTGGGTTAAGCCTCAGCCTTCGGCTCAGGTCATGATCCCAGGGTCCTGGGATCGAGCCCCGTATTTTCTCCCTGCTCAGCAGGGAGCCTGCTTCCTCCCCTCTCTCTGCCTGCCTCTCTGTCTGCTTGTGATCTCTCTCTCTCTCTCTCTCTTTCTCTGTCAGATAAATGAAATCTTTAAAAAAAAAAAAAAAAGAAAGATATAAGACACAAAAATGAAAGTGTACCAGTTAACAAACTTACACAACCAGAATTGGAGCATTGTCAGCACTCAAAACACCGTTCCATTCACGGTCTCTCCCTAATGGTAACCATTAACCTATCTGCTACCACTACAGAATCTTTTCTTTTTAAAAAAACAGCTATATTGAGATACAAGTCACACACAATAAGGATCACTCTTTAAAGTGCACAGTTCAGTGGTTTTTAACATATACCAGAGCTGCGCACCCATTTCCACTATCTAATTTCAGGATGTTTTCTTTATGCCAAATAGAAATACTCATACCCAGTAGCGGCACTCCCCATTTTCCCCCAAAACCACTCCTTCCCTAGCATTAGACAATAATCTATTTTCTATCCTTGTAGATTTGCCTCTCCTCTAACATTTTATATACATAGAGTTATACTTTATAACTTTGTATACTTTGTAACTGGCTTCTTTCATTTAGCATATTTTCTTTCCTTTCTTTTTTCTTATTATTTATTATTCTTTAAATTCAGTTAGCATATAAAAGTGTTATTAGTTTCAGAGGTAGAGGTTAGTGATTCACCAGTCTTCAACCCATTGCTCAGTACATCACCTGCCTTCCTTAATGTCTGTCACCCAGTTACCCCATCGTTCCACCCACCTCCCCTATAGCAACCCTCAGTTTGTTTATGATTAAGAGTCTCCTATGGTTTATCTCCCTCTCTGATTTTGTCTTATTTTTTTCCTCTCTTCCCTTACGATCCTCTGTTTTGTTTCTTAAGTTCCACATATGAGGGCACCTGGGTGGCTCAGTTGGTTAAGCAACTGCCTTCAGCTCAGGTCATGATCCTGGAGTCCCAGGATTGAGTCCCGAATCAGGCTCTCAGCTCTACGGAGAGTCTTCTTCTTCCTCTGACGTTCTCCCCTCTCGTGCTCACTCTCAATTTCTCTCTCTCTCAAATAAATAAATAAAATCTTAAAAAAAAATTCCACATATGAGTGAAATCATATAGTAATTGTCTTTCTCCTACTGAGTTATTTCCCTTGGCATTATACCCTGTAGTTCCATCCACATCATTGTAAATGGCAAGATTTCATTTTTTTAATGGCTAAGTAGTATTCCATTGTGTATATATACCACATATTCTTTTCCCGTTCATGTGTCAATGGATATCTGAACTCTTTCCATGGTTTGGCTATTGTGGACCTTGCTGCTATAAACATTCAGGTGCATGTGCCCCTTTGGATCACTACATTTGTATCTTTGGGGTAAAAACCCAGTAGTGCAATTGCTAGGTCATAGGGTAACTCTATTTTTGACTTTTTGAGGGACTTCCATACTGCTCTCCGGAGTGGCTGCACCAGCTTGCATTCCCACCAACAGTGTAAGATGGTTCCCTTTTGTCCACATCCTCGTTAACATCTGTCACTTCCTGACTGGTTAATTTTAACCATTCTGACTGGTGTGAGGTGGTATCTCGTTGTTGTTTTGATTTGTATTTCCTTGATGCTGACTGATGCTGAGCATTTTTTTCATGTGTCTTTTGGGTATTTAGATGTCTTCTTTGAAGAAATGTTCATGTCTTCTGTCCATTTCTTGATTGGATTATTTATTCTTTGGGTGTTGAGTTTGAGAAGTTCTTAATAGGTTTTGATACTAGCCCTTTATCTGATAAGACATTTGCAAATATCTTCTACCATTCTGTCAGTTATCTTTTGATTTTGTTGACTGTTTCCTTTGCTGTGCAAAAGATTTTTATCTTGTTGGGGTCCCAATAGTTCATTTTTGCCTTTGGGGACATTTCTAGCAAGAAGTTGCTGCAGATGAGGTCCAAGAGGTTGCTGCTTGTGTTCTCCCCTAGGATTTTGATGGTTTCCTGTCTCACATTGAGGTCTTTCATCCATTTTGAGTCTATTTTTGTATATGATGTAAGGAAACTGTCCAGTTTCATTCTTTTGCATGTGGCTGTCCTTTTCCCTACGCCGTTTGTTGAAAGGACTGTCTTTTTTCCATTGGATATTCTTTCTCGCTTTGTCAAAGATTGCTTGACCATAAAGTTGAGAGTCTATTTCTGGGTTCTCTTTTCTGTTCCCTTGATCTGTGTGTCTGGTTTTGTTCCAGTACCATACTGTCTTGATGATTACAGCTTTGTAATAATACAGTGTGAAGTCTGGACTTGTGATGCCTCCAGCTTTGGTTTTATTTCTCGGGTCTTCTCTGGTTCCATACAAATTTTAGGATTATTTTTTCCAGTTCTGTAAAAAAAATTGTATTTTGATAAGGATTGCATTGAATATATAGATAGCTCTTGGTAGCATAGACATTTTCACAATATTTGTTCTTCCATTCCATGAGCATGGAGTGTTTTTCCATTTCTTTGTGTCTTTCTCAATTTCTTTCATGAGTGTTCTGTAGTTTTCTGAGTACAGATACTTTTCCTCTTTGGTTAGGTTTATTCCTAGGTATCTTATGGTTTTGGGTGCAATTGTAAACAGGATCAACTCCTCATTACTCTTTCTTCTGTCTTAGTGTATAGAAATGCAGCTGACTTCTGGGCATTGATTTTATATCCTACAACTTTGCTGAATTCCTTTGTGAGTTCTGGCAGTTTTGGGGTGGAATCTTTTGGGGTTTTCCACATAGAATATCATGTCGTCTGCAGAGAGTGAGAGTTTAACTTTTTTTTGCCATTCAGATTCCTTTTATTTCTTTTTGTTGAAAAGAAATCTTTGGGTGCCTGGGTGACTCAGTCGTTGAGTTGTCTGCCTTCGGCTCAGGTCATGGTCCTGAAGTCCTGGGATCAAGCCCTGTATTGGACTCCCTGCTCAGTGGGAGGCCTGCTTCTCCCTCTCCCACTCCCCCTGCTTGTGTTCCCTCTCTCGCTGTCTCTGTCAAATAAATAAGTAAAATCTTAAAAAAAAAATTTGAAGCTAGGACTTCTAGCAGTGGTAACAGTAGACATCTCTGACATCCTCCTAATTTTAGGGGGAAAGCTCTCAGTTTTTTCCCATTGTGAATGATATTCACTGTGGGTTTTTCATGGATGGCTTTTATGATATTGAGGTATGTTCCCTCTATCCCTATACTTTGAAGAATTTTAATCAAGAAAGGATGCTGTACTTTGTCAAGTGCTTTTTCTGCATCTGTTGAGAGTATCATATGCTTCCTGTCCTTTTATTAATGTAGCATATTACATTGATTTGCAGATGGTGAACCACCCTTGCAACCCAGGAATAAATCCCGTTTGATTGTGGTGAATAATCCTTTTAATGTACTGTTGGATCCTATTGGCTAGTATCTTGGTGAGAATTTCTGCATCCATGTTCATCATGGATATAGGTCTGTAATTCTCCTTTTTGATGGGGTCTTTCTCTGGGTCTGGGATCAAGGTAATGCTGGTCTCATAGAGTGAGGAAGTTTTCCTTCCATTTTTATTTTTCGAAATAGGTTCAGAAAAAATATGTATTAATTCTTATTTAAATGTTTGGTAGAATTCCCCTGGGAAGCCATCTGGCCCTGGGCTTTTGTTTGTTGGGAGATTTTTGACTGCTGTTTCAAATTCCTTGCTGTTTATGGGTCTGTTCAGGTTTTCTGTTTCTTCTTATTTCAGTTTTGGTAGTTTATATGTCTCTAGGAATGCATCTATTTCTTCCAGACAGCCTAATTTGTTGGCATATAGTTGCTCGTAATATGTTCTTATAATTGTTTGTATTTTTTCAGTATTGGTTGTGATCTCTCCTCTTTCAGTCATGATTTTATTTATTTGGGTCCTTTCTGTATTCTTTTTGATAAGTCTGGCCAGGGATTTATCAATGTTACTAATTCAAGGAACCAATTCCTAGTTTCGTTTATCTGTTCTCCTATTCTTTTGGTTTCTATTTCATTGATATCTGCTCTGATCTTTATTTTTTCTGTTCTCCTGCTGGGTGTAGGCTTTATTTGCTGTTCTTCAGCTCCTTTAGGTCTAAGCTTAGGTTGTATATTTGAGACCTTCCTTGTTTATTCAGAAAGGCTTGTATTGCTATATAGTTGCCTCTTAGGACTGCCTTTGCTGCATCCCAAAGATTTTGAATGGTTGTGTTTTCATTTTCATTTGTTTCCGTGAATTTTTATATTCCTCTTTAATTTCCTGGTTGACCCATTTGTTCTTTAGTAGGATGCCTTTTAGTCTCCATGTATGTGAGTTCTTTCCAAATTTCCTCTTTTGATTCAATTCCAGTTTCAAAGCATTGTGGTCTGAAAATACAAAGGGAATAATCCCAGTCTCTTGGTGCTAGTTGAGATCTGATTTGTGTCCCAGTATATGATCTGTTCTGAAGAATGTTCCATGTGCACTTGAGAAGAATGTGTATTCTGTTGCTTTAGGATGGAATGCTCTGAATATATCTGTGAAATCCATCTAGTCCAATGTGTCATTCAAAGCCCTTGTTTCCCTGTTGATCTTCTACTTAGATGATCTGTTGATTGCAGTGAGTGGGGTGTTAAACTCCCCTACTCTTGCTGTATTATTATCAGTGTACGTCTTTGATTTTGTCATCCAATTAATAACAAAGCTTATATAACTGGCTGTTCCCGTATTAGGGATATAAATACTTAGAATTTTTAGATCTTGTTGGATAGACACTTTAATTATAATATAGTGTCCTTCCTCATCTCTTATTACAGTCTTTTGTTTAAAATCTAATATTGCCACCCCAGCTTTCTTTTGATGTCCATTAGCATGAAAAATTATTTTCCACCTCTGTACTTTTGACCTGGAGGTGTTTTTGGACCTAAAATGAGTCCCTTGCAGACAGCATTTCAATGTGTCTTGCTTTTTTATCTAATCTGATACCATGTGTCTTTTGATTAGGGCCTTCAGCCCATTTACATTCAGAGTAACTCTTGAAAGATAATGAATTTAGTGCCATTTTATTACCTGTTAAGTCACTGTTTCTGTATATTGTCTGTATTCCTTTCTGGTCTGTGTTATTTTTGGGCTCTCTCTTCACTTAAAGGATCCCTTTTAATATTTCTTGCAGGGTTGGTTTAGTAATCACAAATTCTTTTAGTTTATGTTTGTTCTGGAAGCTTTTCATCTCTACTATTCTGAATGACATCCTAGCTGGATAAAGTATTCTTGGCTACATATTTTTCTCATTTAGCACTCTGAATATATCATGCCAGTCATTTCTGACCTACCAGGTCTCTGTGGCTAGGTCTGCTGCCAGTCTAATGTTTCTACTCCTGTAGGTTATGGACCTCTGGTCCCAAGCGGCTTTCAGGATTTTATCTTTGTCTCTGAGATTTACAAGTTCCACTATTATATGTGAGGGTGTTGTCCTATTTTTATTGATTTTGAGGGGTGTTCTTGTACCTCTTGGACTTGAATGCCTGTTTCCTTCCCCAAATTAGGGAAGTTCTCTGCTATAATTTACTTCAGTATACCTTCTGCCTGCCCCCACCCCTTTCTCTTTCCTCTTCTTCTGGGATCCCAGTTATTCTAATGTTGTTTTACTTCATGGTATCACTTATCTTTTTGAATCCTCCCTTCATGATCCAGTAGTTGTTTACCCTTTTTCTCAGCTTCTTTATTCTCCATCATTCTGTTTTCTATATCCCTAATTCTCTCCTATGCCTCATTTTTCCTACAGTTAGAGCCTCCATTTTTTATTGTACCTCATTAATAGCTTTTTAAATTTTGACTTCATTAGATTTTAGTTCTTTTATTTCTCCAAAAAGGAATTCTCTTGTGTCTTCTATGCTATTTCAAGCCCAGCTGTATCTTTATAATCGTTATTCTGAACTCTAGTTCTGACATCTTATTTATATCCATACTGATTAGGTCCCTGGCAATCTGTATGTACTGTACTCTAGTTCTTTTTTGAGGTGAGTTTTTCTGTCCTGTCATTCTGTCCAGAGATGAATAGATGGATGAGAGATTAAAATACTAAAATGGCAACAATATACATTAAACAAATCAGAAGAGACCTGAAACTGGAAAATAATTAAACTGGAAAAAAGAATTAAAAAAAAAAGAAATACAATCAGACAGGTGAACAGAACAGAGCAATATCCTGGATCCTGTGTGTATTTTGGTGTGTTTATTAGAAAACTAGATCCCAAAATTATAAAGAAAGAAAAACTTATATATGTATAAAAATAAAATTAAATACAATGGAAGGATAGAGTGTAACTGTAAAAATGAAAATTAAAAGACAAAAAATAAAAAGAAGGAATATGAACAGGTGAACAGAACAGAGCAATACATGATATCCTGATTGTATTTTGGTTGGTTTGTTAGAAGAAACTACATCTCAAAATTGTAAAGAAAGGAAAACATATATATGCAGAAATAAAATTAAATACATTGAAAAGATAAAATGTAACTGTAAAGATGAAAATTAAAATAAGACTTAAACCAAAAAAAAGAAGAAAAAGAATATGATCAGACAGGTGATCAGACAGATTCTGGGTGTATTTCGGTCTGTGAGAAGAAACTGCATCCCAAAATTATAAAGAAAGGAAAAAAATGTGTGTGTGTGTGTCTGTGTGTGTGTATACACACACACATTTACGTATATATGGAATTAATATATATGATACATTTGTATATATACATATGTATGATATATAATATATATAACATATATATGAAATTAAATACAGTAGAAGGATAGAATGTAATTATAAAAATGAAAATTAAAAAAAATTTTTTAAAAGTTGATAAAACAAGAAATTGGTTGAAAAAGGAAAGAATAAAAATTAAAATTGAAAGACTAAAAAATCATGGGGAAAAAAACCCCATGAATTCTTATACTGTTTTCCCCTAGTGCTAGAGTTTTGCAGTTCTCTGTGATTGGCAAACTTAGTCTTAGCTGTATGTTCTTGTGGATCTTCTTGGGGAGAGCCATGTTGTGTTGATTCTCAAGTGTCTTGTCCCCAGTGGAATTGCACTGCTCTTGCCAGGTGGCCAGTCTAAGTAAGGGGCTCTTGTTGCTCTGTGTGGCTTTTGTTCCATGAAGGCTTTCTGTGCCACTTTAGAGGATGAGAATGAAAATGGCGACCTCTTAATCAGCAACCCTGGAGCCAAAAGCTTGGCGGCCCCACTCCTCAGTGCCCTCAGTGAGAAGCAGTTAGTCACTTCTGTCTGCCCGGTCTCCCTCTGTACTCCATGCTTACCCAGCCTGTAACCAACCATGTGTTTCTAGCTCAGGCATATGACCCCGTTTTGCGCCTCAAAACCCTGTAGACTCCTGCAGTGTGCACCTATGCCACTCCTCCCAGGGGAAGAAATGGGGTCTTGGTGCTGTTCTGCCATTCTCTGGGCCCCTTCTCAGAGAGCTGTTACCCAGCCACGCCATGGTTCATGATATATGGCAACTCCAACCTGAGAGCCCATTCCTGGGCTCTCTGATTGCTGCCAATTTACCTGTTCCAATGCCTGGGAACTCCAATGCATTCGGGCACTCCCAGTCTGCCTGTGATCCCGGGGATCCTGAGACCACACTGTCCCAGCAAGGATTACATCCCACTTCTGGTTCTGATGGTGTATCACTTTCTGGTGCCGGTTTATAGAGGCTTCTTCCCCCCACAGCTTATCTTCTGATGTATCCCCTTGGATTCACTTCTTTGCTCTTCCTACCTTGCAGAAAGTGGTTGCTTTTCTATTTGTAGAGTTGTAACTATTCTTTTCTTAGATCTCTGGTTGAGTGTTCACAGGGTTCAGAATGATAGGATAGCTATCTAGCTGAATTCCTGGGACCGAGGAAACTAAGGTCTCCTACTCCTCTGCCATCTTGGACTATCTCTAGCATAATATTTTCAGGGTTCATCTATGTGGCATGAATTAGTCCTCCATTGCTTTTTATGGCTGAATAATATCCTACTGTATGGATATGTATGTGTGTGTGTGTGTGTGTGTATTTACGTTTTGTTACCCATTCACCAGTTGGTGGATCGTTGGGTTGTTTCTCCTTTTTGGCTACTATTAAGAATGCTGCTGTGAGCATTCATGTGTAAGTTTTTGTATGGATACATGTTTTTAATTTTCTCAGGTATATACCTAGGTGGAAATTGCTGGGTCATATGGTAAGACTATGTTTAATGTTTAGAGGAACTGCCAAACAGTTTTCCAAAATATGTGCACCAGTTTACATTCCCACTAGCAATGTTTGGGCATTCTGATTTCTCCATATGCATCTAATGTTCTAGAACAACTTTTCATGTACTTATTTATCATTTTTATATCTCCTTGGAGAAATGTGTATTTAGATCGTTTGTTCATTTTTAATTGGGCTACTTGTCTTTTTATTATTGATTCATAAGAGTTCTGTATATATTTTGTATACAAGTCCTTATCAGAGAATATAATTTGCAGTTATTTTTTCCCATTTTATGGGTTTTCTTACTGATTTTTATCTTTTCTTCCTTCTTCAGCTATTGAGGGAGATGTGTTCAAGTCTCCTGTGATAATAGTAAAATTGCCTATTTCTCATTTTCGTTCTATCCGTATTTTTCTCCATATATTTTGAGGATGATATATTGGATGCAAATATATTGGTAAATATTATAGCATCCCAGTGATTAATCTTTTTGTCATTATGAAATATTCCTCTTTGTCTCTAATAATGCTTCTTGCCTTAAAGTATACTTTGATATTTATATAGCTATACCAGATTTCCTTTGCTTAGTGTTTGTATGGTTTATGTTTTTTATCCTTTTATTTTCAAACTTTCTAGGGCCTTATATTTTATGAATGCTTCTTATAAACAGCATATAGTTTTTTTTTAACCAGTCTATCTTACTATACTTCTTATATTAATAGCATTATGAATGTTTACATAAATATAATTACTGGTATATTAATGGCTTTAATGTTATTTACTGGGTGGGTTTTTTTTTTCTATTTAATTTTCCTGTTTTATGTTTCCCCCTGCTTTCTTGCTTTCTATTGGATTAATAAACTATTTTTCTTATTCCATAATTTATCTCTGTTAACTTGTTTATACATTTATTTATTGTTCTTTTAGTGGTTTACCTAGGGGCCGTTCACACACATCTACTTTTGCCAGTTCAGCTTTCACCAGAAACTTTGCAGGTCAGCCTCGCCATCTGCCAAATCAAGCCTGGATTCTCAGCCTTCTGTCTGTACCCAAAATTAGCAAATCTCCTAGGGAAAAACTAGATGTGTGTGTGTTAACTCACCTCTCTAGCTTCTTTTTCCTTCTCTGAAATTTTAGGTCCTCCAGTCCTTGTGCTTCTGTAGCAATCTAATATATTTAAGTAGATCCTTTTGCATTTTATCCGACTTCTGTAATTATTTTTGGTAGGAATTTTAGTTTGCTACAAACTGCCCCATCATACCTAGAAGTGAGTATAATTTTATTATCAATGGATAATAGTATAGTCATTGTATATTTACATAGTAATGTTAACTTGCCATTATTATTCTAAGAATTAATAGCTTTTACTTAAATGATGATTGGACTTTGACATAGAAAAAAGGATGGATAAGGTAGACATGTTAGGGTAAATAGCTATCTTTTGAAGGAGTTAGGTAATTTTAATACTCATAAGCTAGTTGAGGACTTTCTTTATTTTTTTTTTAAAGATTTTATTTATTTATTTGAGAGAGAGACAGTGAGAGAGAGCATGAGTGAGGAGAAGGTCAGAGGGAGAAGCAGACTCCCCATGGATCTGGGAGCCCGATGTGGGACTCGATCCCGGGACCCCGGGATCATGACCT
>NW_019154152.1:4517293-4637251 GCF_002288905.1 Enhydra lutris kenyoni
ACACCAGTCAGAATGGCTAAAATTAACAAGTCAGGAAATGACAGATGCTGGCGAGGATGCGGAGAAAGGGGAACCCTCCTACACTGTTGGTGGGAATGCAAGCTGGTGCAACCACTCTGGAAAATGGCATGGAGGTTCCTCAAAATGTTGAAAATAGAACTACCCTATGACCCAGCAATTGCACTGCTGGGTATTTACCCTAAAGATAAAATCGTAGTCATCCGAAGGGGCACGTGCACCCGAATGTTTATAGCAGCAATGTCTACAATATCCAAACTATGGAAAGAACCTAGATGTCTATCAACAGACGAATGGATAAAGAAGAAGTGGTACATATACACAATGGAATACTATGCAGCCATCAAAAGAAATGAAATCTTGCCATTTGCGACGACGTGGATGGAACTAGAGGGTATCATGGTTAGCCAAATAAGTCAATCGGAGAAAGACAACTAACATGTGATCTCCCTGATATGAGGGAGAGGAGATGCAACATGGGGGGTTAAGGGGGTTGGAGAAGAGTAAATGAAACAAGATGGGATTGGGAGGGAGACAAACCATAAGTGACTCTTAATCTCACAAAACAATCTGAGGGTTGATGAGGGAGGGGGGGTGGAGGGGTGGGGTTATGGACATTGGAGAGGGTATGTGCTATGGTGAGTGCTGTGAAGTGTGTAAACCTGGCGATTCACAGACCTGTACCCCTGGGGATAAAAATATATGTTTATAAAAAATAAAATTAAAAAAAATTTCAGTTTGCTTGAATTGTCACCTTAATTCTTAATATTATCTTTATGTAATCTCTTTATTTTCCGCATTTTCAATCCTCTTTGAATTCTTTATTTTTTTCTGAATTCTTTCTTTAGATACATGTAGATAGAGTATCTCACTGTAATCAGTGAGAGAGGTACACATGACAAAGTATTTAGCCCTGCATGTAAAACTTGAATGAATGAATGAATGGATGGATGAATACAGGAACCTCTGTCCAACTTTCTGGTTCATTTTGGTTGATCAGAATCAGGATTTTCTTTGTACTAAAATTAAAAGTTATAAATGTTCCATTTTACATTTTACTCATTTAATATGAGTGTAAAATTGCTCTGACACCTTATGAGGCATTCACATTTTGAGAGGTTACTTAATTTCCACCCATTCCTCAGAGGAGCCAGAGTAATGATGATTGGGTGGAACTAGCACTGGAAGGCTAAAACCTTAGAAGGGAAGCCCTGGGAATTTAAGTACTCATAAAACAGAGTTGTCATCAGATGTTAGAAAGTGAGTATTAGAATGCCACAGCTGGGGATTTGGCCAATCTGAAATACCAGTAACTCCAAGTGAAGAACTTTCTTCTGGGAGTGAACTAAGTCATATTCTCAAATAACTCTCAAAAAAGTAAACAGACTTATTACCAGAAAAGGTGTTTTTTTTTTTAATACCTTGCCCTAAAGAAAATTAAAAACACTGCTGAAGAGATTTTAGAATTAAAAGTTTATAAACAAATGTTAGGGCGTCTGGGTGGCTCAGTCGTTAGGCATGTGCCTTCGCCTCAGGTCATGATCCCAGGGTCCTGGGATCGAGCCCCATATTAGGCTCTGTGGGAATCCTGCTTCTCCCTCTCACATTCCCCCTGCTTGTGTTCTCTCTCTCACTCTCACTCTATCAAATGAATAAAATCTTTTTTTAAAAAGTTTATAAACACAGGTTAAAGATGTTGCTCGATAAAGTATGTGGTATTATTTGGAGACTCTAAGAAGTTTCCTATTCTAAATATAGATCGATTTCTATTTCAGTCTATTCCGCTGACCTACCTGTCTGAGAAGCCCCAGAGCACACAATTAAAAATGTTCTGGGGAGAGGGGGAGACCATTTTTTTCTTTCTCACTTTCTGAGAGAATTGGGAAGTTTCCCTCTGAGATGTTTGTAGGGGGGAAAAAAAATCCTTGGGGTGGGGATGCGGTTTTCCTTCTGAAATTTTTCCAAGTATTTCTGAACCTTCACACCACTTACTCCACTATTAAGCATGTGAACATCATGAACCTTTTTTGGGTAACTAAGCACAGAACAAACTGTACTTTGCCATTTGCTTTATAATTGTAGGCTAGTGACATATGTTCCTTCATCTGCAAAATGGTGATAATATTACCCTACTCTGGGGAAATCTTGTAAGAATAATAGAGAAAAGCCTTTAAACCCAGTTATAGCAACCACCTCCATAGACAAAGGTTTCTAAAGGATTTGGGAGGAGTGGGAAGGAGCACAGAGGGAGTAGGATGACAGGAGGAGACTCGGAGAAAGAAGCCCAGCCCACCTAAAAAAAAAAAAGAGTCATGTGAAATAATCTATTAGCTATCATGGTCATGCAGAGTATCTGTGTTGCATGATTAAAAATGATTAAAAGAAAACTGGTAAAATTTGTGTTCTGTTGTCTAGTTAATTATATGGTGCCAATTGATTTCCTGATTCTGATAAAGCACTATAGTTAGGTAAGATGTCACCATTGGGGGAAGCTAAAGTGATGAGTACATGAATCCATACTATTTTGTAACTTTTTGTGAGCTTAAAATTGTTCAAAATTAGAAAGTTTTAAAAATGATTTGAAGGATATAAGTTTTATATTGATGAAGTGAAAAGGATGTTAATAAGTAAGATATGATACTCTTTCTTCTTAGGTATGACGGGGAGTGAAGGGATTATGCCTTTAGATTCCAAGAGCAGCCATAAAATTATAAGGGGTCTTAAAAAGCAGAATCAGACCTATAAATATATTAGCCTGTGTATTAGACTAGAAATTATTCGATCTTATGGTAAATGTGACTGGTACATAGTTTATAGGACAAAAAAAACACTCCCAAGTTTATATAGTAATTCTTGAGCCATAATCATTTCTCTTTTTGTATAGTGCTTTCTCAAACACTATTGAGTACCTGTACTCTAATTTGTAGAATGTGATTTTTTGTGATATGTGGTTTTTCTTTGGTAATGTTTTAGAAATATCAGTTTCTTTTTTTGTTAGTAGTCTTCTCACATGTAAGTATTAGCTACTTTTGTCATGACACTGTACCCCAAACATTTATCAGTTTGTTCACAATTAAAGTTAAAAGTGGATGTTTACTCTTGCTTAATACAGTTTTACTGTGCGATATGAATTAATTTGCTGAAGAGTTCAGTTTATCATTGGAATCTATCCGTGCAATTATCCTCAATGAGCCATTGACTAGCCTGACATTTCAAAACCTAAATCTGTAATCTAAAGTAATGAAATGGAATACCTTCAGTGTCATGTAACCAGGGAAAAGAATAAATTCTAAATGTTGGTCATGCAGATAGTTACAACTATATAAACTGTAAACATTAATATTCCCTTTGCTTTCGTAATTGCCAAAGAAGTTTAACTTGTTTGTGTTGTCTTTATATTCCTCTGCTAGTTTCGATAATGGATAAGGTGACAACAGTTTTCAACAGTGCACAGAGATTGGAAGTTGTTAGAAACTGCATCTCATTCATATTTGAAAATAAAACATTGGAGACTGAAAAGGTAATAAAATGCTTTCTTTCCCAAGTAAGCATTCATCATTCCCCTTTCAGATTTACATGTTTAGTTTACCAAATAACCTCTCCTCTAATTCCATCTCTTTTCATTGTTTTGATCATTTTAAATGAATTGTGTCTGAGATTTAAAATCTTTGCCATGCCTAGTTATATGGCTACCAGAGAAATATTGTTAGCGATTTTTTTCCTTAAACTTTTAAACATTGTTCTTTAAATCCTATTTAGACATATTTCTTAGAAATTTAACAATTTGAATATAATTTTATTTATTGCTAAGAATCTAGTCAGAATAAGAAATGAATTATAAGAATAGTGATATTCAACTTAAATATGCCTCATTAAAGCACATTTTCTTGCCTTCTTTAAAAAACTGTGTTAAACAATCAGGGAAATACAAATCAAAACCACAGTGATATACCGCCTCACACCAGTCAGAATGGCTAAAATTAACAAGTCAGGAAAAAACTAGAGGGTATTATGCTAAGTGAAGTAAGTCAACCAGAGAATGACAATTATCGTATGATCTCTCTGATATGAGGAATTTGAGAGGCAGGGTCGGGGGTCGTGGGGAGTACAGAGGGAAAAAATGAAACGAGATGGGACTGGGGAGGGAGACAAACCATAAGAGACTCTTAATCTCAGAAAACAAACTGAGAGTTGCTGGGAAGTATGGGGGGCGGGATGGGGTGGCTGGGTTATGGACATTGGGGAGGGTAGGTGCTATGGTGAGTGCTGTGAATTGTGTAAGACTGATGATTCACAGACCTGTACCTCTGAAGCAAATAATACATTATATGTTAATAAAATTTTTTTAAAAAGAAAGAAATGTATTAAACATAATGTAATCTTAGTGACTCATTATAGCTCTGAACAAGAGGCTAAAGCATGAAAAGAGTAACATTTTTACCCTTATAGTAAATGACCCAAGCCTTTTTAGGTTTTGACTTTTTTTTGGTTTCCATTTTCTCTTATGCTTAAAGTGTTGTAATAGACTTACTTCTGCTTTTCTTGCTTTCAGGTTTTACATCTTGTTTCTTATACCTTCCTATAACAATATTATGCCCTCCTGCTGTCAGACTTCTTCCCTTCCTTCTTACTTTTTATTCTGTATTTTTTTAGGTTTTCAAAGTTAAATAAGCCTATTATTATTTTAAATAAAGTACATTAACTAAGTGCTAAATGGTGAACTGGGAGAGACATTCTTCTGGGTGATAAAGTGAAAGAATTTTAATGCGTAAATCTAGATATTTCTATTTGTTGATCTGAGTCCTTTTCCCTTCTTCACTATGATATTGAAATGAGGAGATATAGAATTTTCTAATCGTAAATTAAAACTGACTAGTGATTAAATAACTTACCAGTTTAAAAGTATGAAATCACCTGTGTTTCTTGTCATTTTAATTTTTCCTTCTATTTTTGCCACAGAGATGTGGCCAGTTATTGAAAGAAAGTATCTAAATGTCATGAGTGTTTTTGGTAACCGAAGTTTTGTTGAGTTTTTTTATTAAGTGAAGTTAATGTTTTTTAACTTATTACATAAATCAGTTCTACTTATTTTTCATACTGACTTACAAATAAAAATAACTATACACCCATCTATTAAAATTGTTCTTAATAGCAAATCAACTCTTTTCTGGAAGTTTAATTCTAATATCTTTGTTACGTGGCTTATAAGGTGCACTTGAATTTTTAGTGTGATTAAATGTTGTTTCTTTCCATTGATATCTTTTGTTCACTTCTGCTTCTCTTGCCCTAGACCCTTCCAGCTGCACTGAGAGCCCTTAAAGGAAAGGCAGCAAGACAGTGTCTCACCGATGAGCTGGGTTTACATGTCCAGCAAAACCGGGCTATATTAGACCATCAACAGTTTGACTATATAATAAGGATGATGAACTGTACACTACAGGTAATTTTCAGTTCTTTCAGATTATTCCTAATATTTGAGAATACTTTTTATTTTTCCAGGAGATTCTGTAGTTACTGATATGTCACGTCCTTGAGTCTTCCACGGTGAATAGGATGAAGAACCAATATCCTTACCATTTCTGTCAGAAATACTTATTTATTAGTTGACATAAGTATTGAGTTTTTCATACTACCATTGTTTTCTCTTGAAAAATACTAGGGTAGGGAAGCCTGGGTGACTCAGTTAGTTAAGCATCTGCTTTGGCTCAGGTCATGATCTCAGGGTCCTGGGCTTGAGCCCTGAGTCAGGCTCTCTGCTTAGCGGGGAGTCTGCTTTTCCCTCTCACTCTCCCTTTGTGCTCTCTCTCTCAAATAAAATAATTAAAATCTTTAAAAAAAAAAAAAAGCTGGGTTATTTTGTTCTCTAAGCAAACTTTCTGAAAATGAAAAATGAAAGGTCATCTCCAAAACATTCAGTTTTATGTTACTTAATGTTAAATTATTTAATAATTACTTAATTATTCATTTCAGTCAGTTTTTATTTGTACTATTAAGATAGAGGATAATGAGTGATGGGTAATTTAAGTTATAAATGAATTACTTAAGTATTTGGTAAGCACCATGCATAAAAGGTCAAAAAATACTTCTACTTGGCATACACACACACACACACACACACACACACACACACGCAAAATCTTACAGAAATAAACTTCCAACAAAATAATGAAGGCAGGGGCGCCTGGGTGTCTCAGTGGGTTAAGCCTCTGCCTTCCACTCAGGTCATGATCTCGGGGTTCTGGGATCAAGTCCCGCATTGGGCTCTCTGCTCGGCAGGGAGCCTGCTTCCTCCTCTTTCTCTCTCTGTTTGCCTCTCTGCCTACTTGTGATTTCTCTCTGTCAAATAAATAAAACCTTTAAAAAAAAAAAAATAGTGAAGGCAGTTTAGGAGAAGCAAATAATCTGATTTCCCCATCCTGTCTCACATGTTAGTTATTTTATGACATTGACATCATGTTCTTTACAGGTGATAGAAATATTATTTCTCAAACTTTTTGCACAAGGAGAAGAATATAATTAAATGTTAAGAATTCAAAGCCTAGGGATGCCTGGGTGGCTCAGTGGGTTAAAGCCTCTGCCTTCAGCTCAGGTCATGATCGCAGGGTCCTGGGATCAAGCCCCGCTTCGGGCTCTCTGCTTGGCGGGGAGCCTGCTTCCCCCTTCCCTCTCTCTGCCTGCCTCTCTGCCTACTTGTGATCTCTGACTGTCAAATAAATTAAAAAAAAAAAAAAAAGAATTCAAAGCCTATCTGTGGGACTCCAGAAAAAGTAAGCAAAATACATGTTAAATTCTGTTAGATTAGAAAATGAGAATCACTAGGTATAATTAATAATAAAGTTTATGGGTGAAAAAAGGCCTAATTAAGTGGAAAGATATACCATGTCCATGGGTTGGAAAACTCAATATTGTGAAGATATCAGTTCTCCCCAAAATAATCAATAGAGGCAATGCAATTTCTATCAGAATCCCAGCTAGAAGAGCAAAAGCCTAAGAATTACCAACGGCCTCCTAAAACAACAACAACAAAGTTGGGAATTGGTCCTGTTAGATATAAAAAATTAGTTTAAAAGAAGACAAATAAATAAATAAGATACAAATGGCCAAAAGGTACCTGAAAATGTATTCAGCATCACTAATCATCAGGGAAGTATAAATCAAAATCACCATGAGATACCACCTCACATTTGTTAGAATGACTGTTATCAAAAAGATTTAAGATAAGTGTTGTGAAGGATGTGGAAGAAAGGGAACCCTTCTGCACTGTTGGTAGGAATGTAAATTGATACAACCACTATGAAAAAACAAAATTAAATCCAGAACAAGCATAGGATCCAACAATCCCACTTCTGAGCTTATCCAAAGGAAAACAGGATATTGAAAAGGTATCTACACCCCCGTGTTCACCGCAACATTTTTAACAATAGCCAAGATATGAAAACAACCTAAGTGTTTACCAGCAGATGAATAGGAAAAGAAGATGTGTTATATATAAGCAGTGAAAGTATTCAACCTTGAGAAAGAAGGAAGTGTTGCCATTTGCAATAACATGGAGATGCTGAAGGCATCATGATAAGTGAAATAAGCCAGACAGAGAAAACTAATAAATACTGCGTGGAATCACAGATATGTAGAATCTTAAAAAAAAAAAAAAGTCAAACTCTTAGAAACAGAGAGTAAAGAAATGGTTGCCATGGCTTGAGGGGTGGGGGAAATAAGTAAAAGTTGGTAAAAGGGGCACACTTTTAGCTATTTGGTGGCTAAGGCCTGAGGATCTAATTTAAAATGTGGTGACTGTAGTTGATAAAAATGTATTATGTACTTGAAATTTGCTAAGAGAGTAGAACTTAAATATTTGCACCAACCAATAACAACAACAAAACAGATATATACGGGAATCCTTTCACAGTGTATGCATATATGAAATCACCACCATGTCTACTTGAAATATTTTACCATTTTATTTATCAATTATACCTCAATAAAACTTAAAACAATTTTTAATTTTAATTTTAGTTTTAGACTTTGGTAATTAAGACAGTGTGGTTTTGGCACAATCATAAAGAGATTGACCAAAAGAACAGAATATGCGACAGTTTATAAACTACAGATAATACACAGAGGTACACATATATGAGAATGCGACTTATGACAGAATTGTCATTTCAGATCAATGACAAGAGGATAAAAAATTCAGTAATTAGTGCTGGGACAATGAGGTGACCATGTACACAGAAAATGTACAGATACCTCACTGGTCTATGTATACCACACTATACACTAAAAAACAGTTTCATGTGGACTAAAGACTTACATATGAAAAGCCAATCTCTACAGTTTTTCAAACAATCTTTAAAGGAGATATCCTTGACTTTGGGGTAGGGATAGATTTGTTAAGCAAGTCACAAATAGTGCTGATCTTAAAAGAAAAGAGTGATAAATTTGACTACATTTAAATTAGGAATATATTCAATGACCCACTGATTCCACTCTTAGATGAGCTCTTACCCATATACCAAGGGACATGCACAAAAATGTTCATAGGAGCATTGTTTAAAATAGCAGAAAACAAAACAACTAATACGTCAACCAGCAATAGAATGAATAAATTGTGGTATCTTTTTATTTATTTATTTTTTAAGATTTTATTTATTTATTTGACAGAGATCACAAGTAGGCAGAGAGGCAGGCAGAGAGAGAGGGAAACAGGCTCCCCGCTGAGCAGAGAGCCCGATACGGGGCTCGATCCCAGGACCCTGGGATCACAACCTGAGCTGAAGGCAGAGGCTTTAACCCACTGAGCCACCCAGGCGCCCCACCCCTGTGGTATCTTTTTATATTAGAATATTTTTTAGTAGAGAAAACGAATTGTAGCTATAAGGAACAGTGAATCTTAAAGAAGATAGTTCTGCACAAAAATAAAAGAACAATCCAATTATAATATGGTTCCATTGGTATAAAATTTAAAGCATGTAATATATTATTTAGAAATATGTAATTTAGGAATATAATATATATGGTAAAACCATAAAGAAAAGCAAGGCAAGGGTGCCTGGGTGACTCAGTTGTTGGGCATGTGTCTTTGGCCTAAGTCATGATCCCAGGGTCCTAGAATGGAGCCCCACGTTGGGTTCCCTGCTTGGTAGGAAGCCTGCTTCTCTCTCTCCCACTCCCACTGCTTATGTTCCCTCTCTCGCTCTGTCTGTCAAATAAATAAATAAAATCTTGAAAAAGGAAAAGAAAAGCAAGGCTATATATATAGCCTTGCTTTTCTTTTATATATACATACATATATATACACACACACAAAATCATCACATTATACACTACAATTTTATTTCTCAATTGTACCTCAATAAAACTAGAAAAAAGGAAATTAAGGGAATAATAAAGAAAATATTGAAAAAAATTACCCTCAGTGGGACAGAGAGGAAGGGTCGATGAACGTAGAGATCTTCAGTGGTAATGCTAATACTCTATTTCTTAAACTAGGTGTATGAGTATTCATTGTGTCTTTGTTCTTTATAACCTTGCAACTTAGAAACCTTCAGGTCTTAGGGTACTGCTATTAGGGTGTTTTGCAGGGTATATTTTTCTCTTCAAATGCATTTTGAAGGATATCTTTCTCCGAAATTCTGACTTAAAATCTAGCATCAAAAATGCAGTCTTGTAACAAGCACTTTGTAGTTTGTTTAAGCATACTGATAAGATAGGAGATGATTCACCTTTATTGGAAGACATTTTTACTTTAAAGTATAATTTACTAGCTATAATAGTTTATAATAATAGCAACAATTAAAAGCAACCTAGATGTTCACCATTTGGATATTGATTTATTTAATTATGTACAACTATTTGGAATACCGCTCAGCTACAACATAAAAAGTCATAGATCTATAATATGTGCCCATTTGGAAAAACTTACATATTACTAGGTAGGCAAAAGGGAAGTTACATAAAGTAGATATGATATGATTCTATTTTTTACCTAAAATTATACGTGTGTATTATAACGTACTAAAATTTAGAAGGATATTTACAGTAAATCCTCAACAGTAGTTACTTCTGGTAGATGGATTAGGCACACACACACACGTAGTTAATTTGTATAAAACATAAGCATACATTTTATACATTAAAAAAAAGATCTTCTTTTTGTAGGAAGGAAATCATTGAGCACCTTTATGAGAAGAATAAAACAATAAATTTGTCCTGAATAAAGCCTTGTCTTTTGTTACTTTGCTGCCATTACTTTGATAGTATAATTATGGAGAACAAAGAAATTTGATTAACAGGTGAAGGTTTCTAGAAGCCCTAAAGTTCGGTAATTTCTTGAAACCCTATGATTGCTGATAAAACTACAAAAATTATTCTAGGAAGCTTTTTTTCCGTTAATACTTTTTGTGCTATTTATTAACTTAGGAATTAAGTTTTAAGGTTTCTTTAAACTTAGCTATAGCGTACACCGATTAGTCATTTATAGAAGAGCCAGGTACCCTCAGGCTACAAATATTTTCCTTTTTCATTTGAATAATCATATTTCTGGAGAGCAAAAGGCATGGATTTGTTTCTGCTTTCAAATACACCTTGGCCAAGGCACTTAATATTTTTTCATTCAGTATTTCATAAGTACATAAAAATGGATCCTGTCTTTATTCCAGCACACGCTGTTGTTTAACATTATAGAGAGGCTCTTCTCAGTTATAAATGGGCTCACATGTGATATTTTTATTTTAATGGGTTATTTATTACTAACTTGGGATTTGTTAGTATTTATATTCTTATTGTAACAATGTTACTTGTGGGGATTTAACATGACATTCTGAACATTTTTTACAAAAGCATAGAGTTTCAAGGCAGGCCGAACATCTGTGTTGGTATTTTAAGAAAGAAACCTTAACTAAATGAACTAATTTTTAGCTAGCAATTCAAAAACTTTAGCAATTTTTGTTTTTCGTGATTTTGAAGTTATTCTGTCCTTCCCTGTCCTCAAGGGAAAATTAAGTGGAACATGAGTACTGTAGGGGACTATTTTATTTATTAGGTTCTTTCAATGCCAAGGTTATTTTTTAAAGGACTGGTTTGTAGAGTATACAAGTATACAAGTAAAGGACTGGTTATAGAGTATTCCTATGTATCATCTCATTTCAAATAATTAATCATATTTTGGGTGTTTTATAACTGAGATTATTATAAATCTCTCCAAAAATATCATGGCCTTAACTCTTTTCATTTTTAGCAGAGACATGATTAAAACTTTAGCAGATACATGATGTCAGGATCGTAACTAAAATTTTGTAAAGAAATTATTTTTTATTAGAAAGAGAGAGCACACAGGCAAGGGAACAGCCAGGCTCCCCAGTGAGCAAGGAGCCCATTACAGGACTCAATTCCAGCACTCTGAGATCATGATCTGAGCCAAGCAGATCTTAACCCACAGAGCCACCCAGGCATCCCACAGCTAAAATTTTTTTAACAATAAATTATAATTGTAAAAACTAATGAAGGAGCGCCTGGGTGGCTCAGTGGGTTAAGCGACTGCCTTCGGCTCAGGTCATGATCTTGGAGTTCTGGGATCGAGTCCCGCATTGGGCTCCCTGCTCCGCGGGGAGCCTGCTTTTCCCTCTGACCTTCCCCCTTTCATGCTCTCTGTCTCTCTCTCATTCTCCCTCTCTCAAATAAATAAAATCTTTAAAAAAAAGAAAAAAACTAGTGAAGTCCTCCATTTTCAGCATCATAAACAACTGCATGCTAGAAGAACCTTCTCGCTAATGTAGTAGAAATAGATCTAAGAAAAACAGTAAAAAGAAAAATAGTGATTTTGGCACATTGTTTTTTCTAAGAAGAAAAGGAAATTTCTAATAGGCCCTTCGTCTGCTTTCAGGAAAAGGACAAATAGGGAAAACCAAAATTGTGAGCACAATTAAGCATTGTCCTCTATAAAGAGAGCTGTTTGAACCTGAGAGTTTTGCGTTAGGCTGGGACAATAAAAGAGGAAAAAAATAATCCCTATGCAATAGTGACATGCCCCTCACCCTTTCCTCTAAAACAATCAATTGTAAATCCTTTCTGGAAGAATGCAGCTCCAGTTTAGGCAGTCAGGGTTCCCACAGATTAAATTTAATAAAATAGGCACTCACTATTTAAAAATGGCCAAATACCAAGGAAGTGAGCCAGTATGAATTAATGTCGACAGAAACAAGCAACAACAGATTTGCACTCTCAAAACTATTTTGGAATTATCCAACTTGAATATATAATTAAAATATTTAAATAAATAAAAGATTGAGTACAAAATAAGCCAATAACCAGAAACTAACAAAAATGGCCAGCTGAGTTTGTATAATCACTTAAAAATTCAGAGGATGTGGAAGACTCAGTATTGTTAAGGTGTCTGTTCTCAGCAAATTGATCTGTAGGTTGAATGCAATCCCAATCCGAATTGCAGTAGACTTTTCTATGGAGATTGATAGGTGGATTGTAGGACTTAGGACTTATATGGAAATGCAGAGGATTTAGAATGGTCAAAAATCTTGAAAAAGAATAAAATTGGATGACTTATACTACCTGATTTCAAGATTTATTATCAACCCACAATAATCAAGACAGTGTGGTACTGACATAAGCATCAGCAAATAAATTAGTGGAAAGAGCACCCAGAAATAGACCCACATTTACAGGATTTTTGAAAAACCCAGAAAAACCCAATAGGAAAAGGGAAATTTTTTCCAAAAATTGTATTGAAATAACTGAATATCCATATGGAGAAAAATGAATCTGAACCTCTATGTCACATAAAACACAAGGATAACTTTGAGGTATAGAGTATAAATCTAAACATAAAATATGAAACCATAAAGCTTTTAGGGGAAAATATGAAATAGTTTCATGACTTAGGAATGGGCAACAGTTTCTTAGATCACAGAAAGTGATAACCAAAAGGAAAAAAATGATCATTATACTACATCAAAATTAAAACTTATGATCTTCAAAGGACCCCATTATAAAAATGAATAGGCAAAACTGGGAAAAAATTTTCCCAAAATATGTATGTGGCAAAGAACTGGTATTGTGTTTATATAAAGAACTCTACAACTTAAGCTGAACAAACCAATTTTTAAAAATGGAAAATTTCAACAGATACTTCACAAAATAATACGTGAATGCTCAGTAACCACATGAAGATGGTCTCAGGATCATTAGTCATCAGAGAAATGCAAATGAAAATCACTGTGAGATACTACTGTATAACCCACCCATATGCTGAGATTAGACTAACAATGCCAAATGTTGGCAATGTTGTAAAGTAATTGGAAATCTCATACTTTATTGTTGATAATTTAAACTGGTACGGTCACATCAGAAAAAAGTCTGAAAGATTCTGATAAAACTAAGCATATATCTATCCTATGATCCAATAATTTCATAATAATTGATATCTGCTATTTACTCTGAAATGCACTAAAAATAATATGGATTAATGGATAGATAAATAATAAAGCAAGCCTAGTAAACTGTTCATGATACAATCCAGGGGTAAATACACAGGTGTTCAGTATAAAATTCTTTCAACTTTGACATATGTTTGAAATGTATTGATATTAAATAAGTAAACAAAGAAATACGTAATTACAAACAACTCAAAGGATAGGTTAAACATCAGTCTAGATACAGAGAAAGAATTCTAGTGAACTGGAGTATATACGTGAAGCAGTTACACGGTAGAGCAAAGAGAAACAGGAAGATGGAAAATATGGAAGAGAAGATACAAGGAGGAGATAGTGAAGTGGTCTAAAACAGTACTGTTTAAAGTGCTAGTCTGTGACATGATAAGGAACTTGTGCTCGAATACAGATCAGTGACTTTGTTTGCATTGAGAAAGTCTTACTATGAATAAAAAAAGCAAAAAGCAAGCTACTAAACATTGGGCTAAGTGTGACTTCAGCTCATGGTAGTATCTCAGAAAGTAACCAAGGATCCTGCCTTACTAAAGAGAGCCTTCAAACATCTAATCTCCAGATTTTGTTGAGGCTGAGAATTCCAGACAACAAGAAAATGTTTTCATAATATTTCCTTTGTTGCTGGGTAGATTCTTAAATTGGGCTTCTTAGGTTGACTCAGAATAATATAGGAAACCACATAGGAGTTGAGAAGTATGAGAAACCCAAACTGCCCCATCAGATTGACTAAATCTAGAATTTTTTTTTTTTTTTGAGGTGGTTAACATTTTTATTGCTTTGGAGGTAGAGGGCAGGTGCCCAGGAGCTCTTGGTGGGATGATTCTGCTTCTTCACCATTGTAGGCTTCTGGCTCTGCAGAATGGTGCTGGCTCTGTGAATGGCATCCATGTGCAGAACTGGGCTGTACTTGTTCTTGCAGATCACGTGCATGATGCTGCTGAGTGTGGCCCAGGCATTCTTGTTTATGGTGGCCTGCATGTAGGAGGTGGCAGGTTTTCACTGAGATTTCTACTTCATGACTACCACTACACCTTTGCCCTTGGCCATGGGCCCACAGTCTTATAGTGAATCAGTCTGTGTAGCAGAAGGAGTTGCCAGCCTTCAGATTACTGGGCTCAGTGCTGTAAATCTGTTTCTCTTGATCTGGAAGCTGGAGCAGTTCCCCATGACCGTACCTTGTAGGTGGGCGGACATGGTGGCAGCTCCACTCACTAGCATGGCTGAAGGTGGAAAAGCAATCTAGAAAAAAAAATTGTTTTTTAAAGATTTTATTTATTTATTTGACAGACAGAGATCACAAGTAAGCAGAGAAGCAGGCAGAGAGAGAGAGGAGGAAGCAGGCTCCCTGCTGAGCAGAGAGCCCGATGTGGGCCTCGATCCCAGGACCCTGGGATCACGACCCAAGCCAAAGGCAGAGGCTTTAACCCACTGAGCTACCCAGGCGCCCCAGCAATCTAGAAATTTTTAAGGACAGTCATGCACTGTTCATATGTACAAGGTAGCAGATTTGGGGATTTTGTTAAGTGCTATGGTTTGAATATGTTCTCCCATTCATATGTTGGAAACCAAACACCTAAGGTGATGGTATTAGTAGGGGGGCTTTGGGGAGGTGATAAGATCATGAAGATAGAGCCCTCATGAATGAGATTAATCCCTATATAAAAGAGAGTCAACAGAGCTCCCTTTGTCCTTTCCACCATGTAAGAATATAAAAAGTCTATAACCTAGAAGAGGGCCCTCAGCTGACCATGCTGGCATCCTGATCTTGAACTTCCAACCACCTAAATTTCCACTGTATAAACCACTCAGTCTGTGGTATTTTGTTACAGCAGCCCCAAACAGACTAATACATTAAGAATATATTAATGAGTAGAATACATCTTACTTAATCAAGGTAAGTTTTTTACTTCTTTCCTCTCTTTTCTTCCTCCGTTTACTGATTTCTACTATATAATAGTCTCTACACTAGATATGGAGGTACACTTCATACTGAAGTAATTAAGATATCCTGGTTCTTAAGGAGTTCACAATCCAGAAGGAAAATCTTACAGGTAAATATAATATAGCGAGATATGCACTGATAGAGATTTGTGTAAAACTCTGAATGCTATTATGGGATTACCGGATTTTGAGTGGGAAGGACATGGTCACAGAAGGCATTTATTGGACAAGAAATGAAAGGGAGAGTATTCCAGATAGAGGAATTTGTTAGCAGAAAAAAAAGTACAGAAAGGGCCTGTGTTTTTGAAAATTAAAAAATATTTCTGTGTTGCCAGACGTAGGGTAGAAAGATGGTAGGAGATGAGAAAAGTAGGTAGAGTGACTTCTGGTTAAAGTGAACAGATTGAATATGGACATTGAACCTCAGCTACCACATAAAACCCCAGTAAAACAAAAGTAAAGGATTTTTTTTTTTTTTTTTAATATAGAAACCCACAGGCAAGACAGGAGAGGAGACAAGGGCAATGACATTTTGGATACTGGAAAGCTGATGGTGAATGACTTTATTTAGCAGACTCAAGACTGCCTTTTCCTAACTGATGTTGTAAAAGCCTTGAAGCAGCCCAGTTTGCGGAACTGCAAAAGACTCAGGGATTGGGGACATCAAGTAATCTCTGAAAACAGGAGATTTGGTGGGGGGGTGTAAAACAATAAACGAGGATTGGTTGAAAGTCCCCTGAAGATGCAGGTGGATTGCCCTCCTAGATCATTTTTCAGTTCTGTGTCAACAGCCAGCTGCCCCTCCTTTACTCTGGTAGAAGATGAGAGGTTTGTTTGTTTGTTTGTGTATTTATTTTTAAGAGAGGCCATCACTACCCTGGGAGACACTAGGTCTAGCTGAGGGAAATTCTGGTTTCCTGCAAACAAGGGAGCTAAGTGAATGCCAAATATTGAGAATACTAGTAGACTTTCTGCCTTCAGCTCCTAGAACTCTGGCAACTTGTTCTCAGGTCAGGACATTGGAAAACAGTTCTTTGAGAAATGTCAACAGCCAGAGAGAAAAAGATTTTACTAAAGATACTGAGATTAGGAGTTTCTCAACTAAATAGCTCCACGAGATCATGCTAAAATGGAGCTTGCAGTCAACAAGCTTCACCATGTACACATTCTTTTTATTTTGTCATTCTTTGCTTTACTCATGTGGAATATGACCTAAGCAGAAGGGTCCCCAAAACAAAGTTGTTACCATTGTTCCCCAACTCTGATTTCACTCCCCACTCTCCCTCGTGAGAGAACCTTCTAGTCATCACCCATAATTGTCCTGCCCTTTTTGGGTACGTGTATCACTCTGATGGCCTCAGACAACCTCAGCTTTCTTTTGGCTCTGAAACTGGGTTAGCCACAATCACTACTACCCTCTGGAAATAGGGCCAAATAGTTTTCCCAAATCACAGAGCTCATAAATCAAAGAAGTGAGTTCAAAATCTAGTTTTTGTTTTTTTGTTTTTATTCACTCTGTGTCTTTAGCTCACCAGTGCTCTGTTCTTCAAAACACAATAGGTGGCAATTAGGTGCTCTTTAGCTAAATTTAAATTTAGATCAGAAGCCTGTATTCTGGAAACTTGTGGATTTTTTTTTCATTTTTAAAAATAACAGTTGCTATAGAAAAACTCAACCCTAACTGAGTTGAAATAGACTTTGTATTGTTCATTAGTGTACACCCAACATCCAGAATGGTACCTGGTACACAGAAAGTATTCAGATATATTTGAATATATAAATTATTATATAATTAATTTTTCCAAGTATAATTTTTTAATAAAGATAACCACAAAAGATGGAAAAATTGCTCAGGAAGGCGAATTACTTATTTAATGAGTTTTTTGACATAATAATTCACATCAATTTTAAATACTATCATATAAAGCATGGTGAAAAAAAGAAATTTTGCTTCATAATTAGAAAGCTCACAATAAAACTTGCCAAGAAAATAAAAACGAAAAAAGCTATTTTGAAAATAAATACAACCCATGCCAAAGTAGTATAAAATGAAGCCAGAAGTCTTCAAAAAGAAAAAAATTCTTCTTCCCAATATTATGGTTCCTGAGGTTGGTGAGGGTTCAAGGCTTAAGATTCAAGGGTTGCTGAGCTCTTCTGAGTTAGCACCTTTGGTATCTATTTTTTCACCACAACTGTCCTTGGACTTGGAAGCAGTAATTATTGAAATAAGATTCCACTTTTCTAAGTTACTTATTAAGGAACTAACTTGGTTGTTTACAATTTTGAGTTTCAGATTTAGGAGAGAATTCATTAAGAAGTTAATTATTCTAACAGCTGTAAGGTTTAGGACAAATTTCCGCCTACCACTAATCAACCAAGATGATTGAAGAGAACTTACTGATAAATATAGTGGAAACTTCAATTCTTGTCTTATTTGACACTTGGTAGCATTTCATGATGCTTTTTACAAAACCTTCTTCCATTATCTTTGATTATAATATTTCTCCTGGTTTTCTTCTTCTATAGAATTTCTTTTTCAGTCATTTTGATATGGCTTCTCTTCCCTCAGCCTTGCAAATAGTGATATTCATTTGCATCTTTAGATCCACTTTTAGATTATCTGCCAGTCTAAGATTCCCCCCCCTGCCTGGGCAATCTTAATCATCCCCATTACCATCTTTTACTTATGCCCTCCAAATATATGTCTCAAGCTCAAATCTGCCTCTTAAGTTTCAGAGCTGAATATCTTGCCAGTTATTATCCATCTGTGCTTGAATGTCCCAAAGCTATTTAGATGTTCTGTTCCAAACTGAAATAATAATCTTTTACCCCACTTCCAGTTACTACCCACAAACTCTTCCTGTTGAGTTTCCTACTTTAACAAATGGCACCAATAAGTCTAAAACATGGAATTAGACTTTCTCTTAGCTTTATCCTCCTATGTGATCAGCCACTGAGTCCTGTATATTCTACTTTCTAAGTATCTCTCTATTCCACCTACTTTCTCTCTCAAATTCTGATATCCTGATTTAAGTCACTGACATTGCTTACCTGCTAACTGCACTGACTTAACTGATTTCTCTACAACCATCCTGACCCCTTCCCCTACCATATCTATTTCCTTTCTTTACCAAAGTGATATTTCAATAATTTGACTTGGATTTTGTCACTTCCCAACTTAAAATCCTTCCCCTTTGCATTCAGAGTAAATTCTAATCGTATCTTGGCCTGGACTTACCTCTATAGCTTCATCTTTCACTGCCTTCAGTCTTCTGGCATTTGTACATCTTTTTGCCTTAGTTTGGAACACTATTTCTTTCTAATCCCTGCTCCCTCATTATCTCTTTCATCTAGCTAACTCTTACTCATCCTTTCATCTCAGTTTAGATGTCACTTCCTCCTGAAAGCCTTCCTCAGCCCGTTAATTATGGATTGGTAGCCACTTCTGTGTGCTTCCACTGTATCTTATACTGCCCGCATCCTATCCATCATCACCCTGCAACTGTGCTTATTACAAATAATGAAACTGCCTGCTTTGACTTTTCTGTATGTTCCATTATGTCTGGCATGAAGTAGTTTCGCAATAAAAATTTAATGAATGAGTAAATGAATAAGTGAATGTAATATGAGTAGCTAATTTTAGTTTCAGTTTTAGACAGTTTCCATCCCTACACAGGTTTGTAGCTTTTACCCCTTCTTGGTTACCCAGGGTTGCCCTTATCCACAGTTTCACTTTCCCCAGTTTCAGTTACAAGTCAGAAGCCCATGGTCCTCCTCCTGGTTATTCATCGATAGGTCAGTAGGTCAACAGCAACCTAACTCTGTGTCATAATACCTATGTCATTCACCTCAATTCATCTTCTCGCATAGGCATTTTATCATCTCACATCATCACCAGAAAAAGAGTGAGTACAGTATAATATTTTGAGAAAGACAACGTTAACATAATTGTTATTACAGTATATCGTTATAGTTCTATTATATTATTGTTATTCTCTTGCTGTGCCTAACTTATAAATTAAACTTTATCATAGGTATGTATGTATAGGAAAAAACATAATATATGTAGAGTTTGGTACTATTCAGTTTCAGGCATTCACTGGGGGCCTTGGAACACATCCCCTGTTGATAAGGGGGGTGACTACTAGTAATCTAATCCCCAACCAAAGCCAGGCTCTATTCACCTTTTATGTCTCATGCACAGGAATATCTTGGTAAGAGAATGTAGATGGATAGTTGACTATTTCGTACCTCTGTTTAAAAGTAAAACTTGAAGTTGACATGCAGGTGGACAGTACTGTCATTGATATATTTAAATCTCAAGTGTTCATACCTGGTTTGTTAGAATCATCAGGGATGAAGCTTAAGATCTGTATTTTTTTTAGAGTTCCACAGGTAAATTTGATAGGTAGCTAGAGTTGAATAATTAATGTCCTATTATTTAGTGTAGTCATTTCTAAAACTTTTCTTAAATTTTTTAAATGTGCATTTCTGGGCCCCATCATCAGAGATTCTTATCTGGTAAGTTTGGGAGGGGGTAGATTAGAGCTAACATTTAAAACTTAATGGTGATATTAGAGCTAACATTTAAAACTTAATGGTGATATGGATTGTTTTATAGATCTGTATTCCCAATTGATAGAGCATTGCATCAAAATACTTTTTAGTCAATTTCAGGAAAGCTGACAAAGGATTCCTACGTTGTCAGGGGGATTGGACTAGATGTTCCCAAGATTCCTCTTACTTCTGCTCTGAATTCCGTGATCTCAGGATCCTTTTTCTTTTTTTATTACTTAATATTCTTAGTAAGTAATAGTTCTCTTACTAAGAACAATCCTAGCCGTCCTCAATTCATAACACCTTAATCATCTTTGGTCTGTGCAAGATTCCTATCTTGTTTTATTTACTTGTTTGCTTATTTTTATAACCATTTTGCTCCCAATCTCCCCCATTTTAATGTGTTTAACATATTATTTTATGCAGATGTTCTTAAAAAATGTATATTAGCGCACATGTATTTTTAATGTATGTAAATGGTGTGTTATATATTTCATTCTGTTTCTTTTGTCAGTCAACATTATGTTTTTATTACCATTTTATTAGCCTAGTGTAAAACTACCAAAATAAAAAAGTACAATAAAAGGAAAGGTAAAGTTAGTTCCATTTTTTCATATCAGTGTAAATGCAGAAATACAGAAAAAATTGGCTAATTGATTCTAGTAGTGCACTAGAAAATAAAGCATGATATAGTGGAATTGATCCCAGGATTCTTTTAGTGTAATTTACCTCGATAGTAGACTAAAGGAGAAAAATTAGGATTGTTTTATTTTATTTTTTAAAGATTTAATTTATTTATTTGACAGAGAGAGATCACAAGTAGGCAGAGAGGCAGGCAGAGAGGGGTGGGGGGAAGCAGGCTCCCCGCCAAGCAGAGAGCCCGATGCAGGGCTCAATCCCAGGACCCTGTGATCATGACCCAAGCTGAAGGCAGAGGCTCAACCCTCTGAGCCACCCAGCCGCCCCAAATTAGGATTATTTTAATCAGTACTGAACAGGCGTTTGATAAATCCAATGTGTGTTTGTTTAAAAGTTCTTAGGAGGGGCGCCTGGGTGGCTCAGTGGGTTAAGCCTGGGCCTTTGGCTCAGGTCATGATCTCAAGGTCCTGGAATTGAGCCCCACATCAGGCTCTGTGCCCAGTGGGGAGCCTGCTTTCCCCCCGTCCCCCACCTGCCTCTCTGCCTACTTGTGATCTCTCTCTCTGTGTCAAATAAATAAATAAAATCTTTAAAAAAAGAAAAAGAAAAGTTCTTAGGAAACTATATTAGAGAAAAGCTTTCATTTGGTAAAACCTACATAACAAAGACCTACATCAAGCCTTACAGTTAATGAAGAAACTTTGTATATGTTCCTCTAATGATGGTGGTGGTATTGAGCATCTTTTCATGTGCTTATTGACCATTTGTATATGTTCTTTGAAGAAATGTCTCTTTAAGTCCTTTGGCTGTTTTTAAATTAGTTTAATTGGAATTTTTGAGGAACTTAGTAATACTCTAAAATTTATTTGAAAAAACATTAAGAGCAAAGAGGGAACTTTCTGTCAGATATCGGTACATAGTTTAAAATCATCATAATAAAACTAGTGTTGTATTAGAACACAAGAAGACTAATAAACCAATAAGATAGAGTACGTAGAGACATACTGGTATTTATGGGTATTTATAATATATTTATAATATATCATTCACTTATTCATTTCCTCATTTATTATTTATGGTATTTATGGGAACTTAATAGGTATCACAAATTAGTGGAGAAAGGAGAACTTATTTAATAAATGGTGTTGGGAGAAACGGATCACTATGTGAAGAGAAATAAAGCATATCTAGATAGTGACACTTATAAAGATGTTTTCAGATAGGTTAAACATCTGTATGTAATGATGGAACTCCAAATTTAATAGAAATGAAGATGAGTATCTTGGTGACCTAAGCAAGAAAGAAATTCTTAAAATTTAAAACACAAATGCAATAATGCAAAGTAAATATAAATACAAGGAATAGAGAACCAGATGGATTTCTTAAGTTATTAAAACCTTTTTTAAAGATTTATTTATTTGCGAGAGAGCATGTGCACATGAGTTGGGGGAGGGACAGAGGGAGAGACTCTCAAGAAAACTCCATGCTGAGCATAGAGTTCAGTCCACAACCCATGAGATCACAACCTGAGCAAAAATCACATGTTAGACGCTTAACCAACTAAGCTACTCAGGTGCCCATAAAACCTTTTAATCAGTGAAGGACAGCATGAATGAAATTAATATACAGATGTTCATTAATAGAACATAAATCTTACTTATTTTACTATCTAAAATCAACCAGGAAATAATATCTGGAATACACAAAAAAAATTCTCTAAATCACCAAACGTTAAACAACAACCCCAATGAAAATTGAAAAAGAGTGGGGCACCTGGAGGATTCACTTAGTTGTGTGTCTGCCTTCAGCTCAGGTCATGATCCCAGGGTCCTGGAATCAGGCCCTGCATTGGACACCCCACTGAGCTTCTCCCTCTCCCTCTGCCCTTCCCGGCCCCTCGTGCTTCTCTCCTGCATACTTTCTGTCTCTCTCACTCAAATAAATGAAATCTTTAAAAAAGAAAAGACAAGAAAACTGAAAAAAGGTATTAACAGGCTCTTTATAAAAGAGAGCTGGAAAAGCTATAAGGATATGTAAATTAAAATAACTTTTTTTCAGCTGTAATAAAATAACTTTTATTCTTAAGACTGGCAAAATTTAATAAGTAGATTTAATAAGAAGTAGAATAATGCAAAGTGTTGGTAAGGATGTGGCATTATAGCAATCCTCATTTCTCATTCCTCATTCCTCATGCATTCCTGGTGAAGAACAGAGATAGGTATAGTTATTTTGGAGAGCAATCAGGTGGTACTTAGTCAAAAGGAGACTATGTATATACCCTCTAACACAGCAATAGTCCTAGATAGATGATGGATAGAGAGAGGAGGGGAGAGGGATTTAAAGGCATTACTAGTAATCCTTTGTGATAAAGTACAATGTTTAGATTTGTCCTTGCTTAATATGTGAATTAAAATATAGGGTTTATTATACATCTGTAATTGATTGATGCTTGTAAATTATTTAGTCCATATGTTTACCTGTTGTTGTTTTTTTTTAAGATTTTGTTTATTTATTTAACAGACAGAGATCACAAGTAGGCAGAGAGGCAGGCAGAGAGAGAGGGGGAAAAGCAGGCTGCCCGCTGAGCAGAGAGCCCATCCCCGGACCCTGGGATCATGACCCGAGCCTAAGGCAGAGGCTTAACCCACTGAGCCACCCAGGTGCCTGTTTTTGAAGAGAGGGAAAGTAAGGACAAATTGGAGTCCCTGCTAATCTGTTACTGCCTAAATTTAAGCCTTCTACTCTGATGATGCAATTGACTTGCAGAAAAAGTTAATTCCATTTACTACAGAGCTGCACATTCTCTAGCTCAGAATGCAAAGAAGCTGAAAGGAAATGCAGCAAGAGCTCAGTGGAGCTACAGACCTGACTGACAAGACAAGCCAGAAAATTGGTGACATTACACTGACCCCTAAACATAAACATGAGTGCTGTTCCACTTCCACCTTCAAGTCTCTGGCAACACTAACTCAGAAACATCTAGAGAAGGGAATTCTAGAAAACATAGTTCCAGTTTAGTTAAAATTGATACAGTACAAGTCACTACTTTGTTCTTCCCAGTCAGTACCCTAATTTAACATGAGATCCTTTGAGACTGTGAAATTCCAGTCGTCCTAATTGCTTTTGTCTGATGTACAGAAATATAGTAAGTTTATTAATGTTGCAGACTAAATTGTATCTAATAATTTGTCTACATATTCTTTTTAGTTCTTATATTGGCATTCATATCATCCAGTATCATCCATATCATCTAGTAGTGCTTTTTACCTTGTTTTCCAAACTTTATTCGTTTTATTTCTTTTTCTTATTGTGTAGCAAGGGTTTGTAGTGTAACATTAAATAGAAATGATGGCACCTTTCTTTTAAAGTTTAATCATTGAGCCTTATATTTGCTAAAAGTTTTTTTAACAGCATTTACTATTCAATCTTATTTTTAATTTATTATTTTTAACGTAGTGTTATATTAGTTTCAGGTGTGCAATATAGTATTCAGCACTTACATACAACACCTGGTGCTCATCAAGTTTTGTTAAATGTCCTATATCAGGTTAAAAAGTCCTCTTCCGGGGCACCTGGGTGACTCAGTGGGTTGGAGCCTCTGCCTTCAGCTTGGGTCATGATCCCAGGATCGTGGGATCGAGCCCCACATCGGGCTCTCTGCTCAGCGGGGAGCCTGCTTCCCCCTACCCCTCTCTGCCTGCCTCTCTGCCTACTTGTGATCTCTGTCTGTCAACTAAATAAATAAATCTTTAAAAAAAAAAAGTCCTCTTCCAAAACAAAAGAAACCTAATAAAATATCATACAGCGTGGGGGAAAAGTCCTCTTCCATTCTTGGTTTGTCAAGACTTTTTATCATTAATATGTGTTGAGTTTCATGAAATGCTCTCTCCAAATATCAGTTGTTTTCGTGAATTATTGAACTTGATATGTTAGGATTTTTTCCCATGATTGTTTCCATTAATTATCCTATTATTTCTCTTAATGTTTGTGACTGGTATTGGAGCAAGCTTATACTTAGTGTCAGAAAATGAAGTAGAGGATCTCCTAGGTGGCTCAGTCTGTTAAGTATCTGACTTTGGCTCAGGTCATGATCTCAGGGTCCTGGGATTGAGCTCCTTCTCAGAGCAGGGAGTCTGATTCTCTCTTTCCCTCTGCCCCTCTCCTCCCTCATGTACTCTCTCTCTCTCAAATAAATAAATAAAATCTTTTAAAAAAGAATGAAAGAAAATGTAGTAGAGATTGTCCCACTGTATCTCCTATCTGGAAGAGTGAAGGTTAAATTGAAATAGCATGTTCCTTAAAAGTTTGTTAGAATTCAGCAGTAAAGCCATCTAAACCTATGTTCTCTTTGTAGGCATATTTTAAATTTCCAATTATAGACTATCCAGGTTAGTAATTTTTCCTTGAGTTTATTCAGTAATTTTTTCCTGGGAATTTGTCTGTTGTAGATTTCTTCTTTTTTAAAATTGGTTTTGCCAGTTTTATTACTTTACAAACCCTTTGCTTTTTAAAAATTTTAATTCCGGTATAGTTAACATACAGTTACATTAGTTGGACATGTACAATATAATGATTCAGCAATTCTATACATTACTCAGTATACTTCATGACATATGTACTCTTAATCTCCATCACCTATTTCGCCCTTTCCCCCACTCACCTCCCCTCTGATATGCTTTATTTTAAAAAAGTACCCTCAGTTAGAGTTATTGTTCTTTTCCAACAAGAACATTTTTTTACCGGAAGCATGTTCAGAATACATGGTTATAAGAGATACATATAAAACAGTCCATCCAAGAAAAATAGAACACACATTTTCTTTTAGTACACACAGAAGAATCCCCTGATTAAATTACATAAAAAGAGACATGACAAATATTACAAATTTAAGAAGATTGAAATCATACCACGTGTATTTACCAATAACAATGGTATAAAACTAAAGATCAACAATAAAACAAAGCTGGAAAATCTACAACATAAATACTAAATATTTGATATGTAAATATTAAAGAACACAACTACTGCATAAGCAATGGGCCAAATAAGAAATCAAACAGCAAATCAAAATAATCTCAAATAAAGAAGAAAACACAGGGGCGCCTGGGTGGCTCAGTGGGCTGATCCTCTGCCTTCCGCTCAGGTCATGATCTCAGGGACCTGGGATCAAGCCCTGAGTCCTTGGACTCTCTGCTCGGCTGTGAGCCCACTACCCCCTCTCTCTCTGCCTGTCTCTCTGCCTACTTATGATCTATCTCTCTCTTTGTCAAATGAATAAAAATCTTTTAAAAAGAAGAAGAAGAATAAGAAGAAAACAATATTCTAAAACCTGGGATGCAGTGAAAGCAGATGTTAGAGTGAAATGCATGCTATAAATTCTTGTACTAAGAATAAAAGTAAAAATAAAAAGCTTAACATTATACCACAAAGAACTAGAAAAAGAAGAAACTTAGCCAAAATTTAGTAAAGGAAGAAAATTTAAAAAATCAGAAATAAGTAAAATAGAGATGAGAATAAACAACATAACATTGAAAGTAATGACAATTTTTCCGAAAAACTAAACAAAATTTGTAATGCCTTAACTAAATTAACTAAGAAAAAAGAGGGAGAGGACCCAAAAACCAAAATGAGAAATGGAAGAGTAAATAATACAACAGATAATCACAGAAATACATTGTGTGATAAAAGAGTACTATAAATAATTATATTCCAACAAATCAGATAACTTAGAAAAAAAACCCAGATAGTTCCTAAAAAGGCACAAGTTACCAAGATTAAATCATAAATCTTGAATCTAGGAAATCTTCTTAGACCAATAACTAGAATGAATGATGAATTAGGAATCAAAAATCTCACAGCACAGTAAAACCCAAGATCACATGGTTTCACTGGTAAGTTCTACAAACATTCAAAAAAATAATGACAATCTTTATCAAAATCTTACAAATAATGGAATAGAGGGCATACCCTCAAAGTCATTCCACCAGGCCAGTACTGCCTTGATATCACAGCAAGATAAAAACAATACAAGAGCAAAAAAGTCTAGTTTATTTGATGTAAGTATTTCTCCTCTGGCCTCCATTTGACATCCATTTGCATGATAAATGTTTCTCTACCCCCTCGTTTCTTCTTTCTTTCTTTCTTTCTTTCTTTCTTTCTTTCTTTCTTTCTTTCTTTCTTCAAAGGTTTCTAAAGGATTTGGGAGGAGTGGGAAGGAGCACAGAGGGAGTAGGATGACAGGAGGAGACTCGGAGAAAGAAGCCCAGCCCACCTAAAAAAAAAAAAGAGTCATGTGAAATAATCTATTAGCTATCATGGTCATGCAGAGTATCTGTGTTGCATGATTAAAAATGATTAAAAGAAAACTGGTAAAATTTGTGTTCTGTTGTCTAGTTAATTATATGGTGCCAATTGATTTCCTGATTCTGATAAAGCACTATAGTTAGGTAAGATGTCACCATTGGGGGAAGCTAAAGTGATGAGTACATGAATCCATACTATTTTGTAACTTTTTGTGAGCTTAAAATTGTTCAAAATTAGAAAGTTTTAAAAATGATTTGAAGGATATAAGTTTTATATTGATGAAGTGAAAAGGATGTTAATAAGTAAGATATGATACTCTTTCTTCTTAGGTATGACGGGGAGTGAAGGGATTATGCCTTTAGATTCCAAGAGCAGCCATAAAATTATAAGGGGTCTTAAAAAGCAGAATCAGACCTATAAATATATTAGCCTGTGTATTAGACTAGAAATTATTCGATCTTATGGTAAATGTGACTGGTACATAGTTTATAGGACAAAAAAAACACTCCCAAGTTTATATAGTAATTCTTGAGCCATAATCATTTCTCTTTTTGTATAGTGCTTTCTCAAACACTATTGAGTACCTGTACTCTAATTTGTAGAATGTGATTTTTTGTGATATGTGGTTTTTCTTTGGTAATGTTTTAGAAATATCAGTTTCTTTTTTTGTTAGTAGTCTTCTCACATGTAAGTATTAGCTACTTTTGTCATGACACTGTACCCCAAACATTTATCAGTTTGTTCACAATTAAAGTTAAAAGTGGATGTTTACTCTTGCTTAATACAGTTTTACTGTGCGATATGAATTAATTTGCTGAAGAGTTCAGTTTATCATTGGAATCTATCCGTGCAATTATCCTCAATGAGCCATTGACTAGCCTGACATTTCAAAACCTAAATCTGTAATCTAAAGTAATGAAATGGAATACCTTCAGTGTCATGTAACCAGGGAAAAGAATAAATTCTAAATGTTGGTCATGCAGATAGTTACAACTATATAAACTGTAAACATTAATATTCCCTTTGCTTTCGTAATTGCCAAAGAAGTTTAACTTGTTTGTGTTGTCTTTATATTCCTCTGCTAGTTTCGATAATGGATAAGGTGACAACAGTTTTCAACAGTGCACAGAGATTGGAAGTTGTTAGAAACTGCATCTCATTCATATTTGAAAATAAAACATTGGAGACTGAAAAGGTAATAAAATGCTTTCTTTCCCAAGTAAGCATTCATCATTCCCCTTTCAGATTTACATGTTTAGTTTACCAAATAACCTCTCCTCTAATTCCATCTCTTTTCATTGTTTTGATCATTTTAAATGAATTGTGTCTGAGATTTAAAATCTTTGCCATGCCTAGTTATATGGCTACCAGAGAAATATTGTTAGCGATTTTTTTCCTTAAACTTTTAAACATTGTTCTTTAAATCCTATTTAGACATATTTCTTAGAAATTTAACAATTTGAATATAATTTTATTTATTGCTAAGAATCTAGTCAGAATAAGAAATGAATTATAAGAATAGTGATATTCAACTTAAATATGCCTCATTAAAGCACATTTTCTTGCCTTCTTTAAAAAACTGTGTTAAACAATCAGGGAAATACAAATCAAAACCACAGTGATATACCGCCTCACACCAGTCAGAATGGCTAAAATTAACAAGTCAGGAAAAAACTAGAGGGTATTATGCTAAGTGAAGTAAGTCAACCAGAGAATGACAATTATCGTATGATCTCTCTGATATGAGGAATTTGAGAGGCAGGGTCGGGGGTCGTGGGGAGTACAGAGGGAAAAAATGAAACGAGATGGGACTGGGGAGGGAGACAAACCATAAGAGACTCTTAATCTCAGAAAACAAACTGAGAGTTGCTGGGAAGTATGGGGGGCGGGATGGGGTGGCTGGGTTATGGACATTGGGGAGGGTAGGTGCTATGGTGAGTGCTGTGAATTGTGTAAGACTGATGATTCACAGACCTGTACCTCTGAAGCAAATAATACATTATATGTTAATAAAATTTTTTTAAAAAGAAAGAAATGTATTAAACATAATGTAATCTTAGTGACTCATTATAGCTCTGAACAAGAGGCTAAAGCATGAAAAGAGTAACATTTTTACCCTTATAGTAAATGACCCAAGCCTTTTTAGGTTTTGACTTTTTTTTGGTTTCCATTTTCTCTTATGCTTAAAGTGTTGTAATAGACTTACTTCTGCTTTTCTTGCTTTCAGGTTTTACATCTTGTTTCTTATACCTTCCTATAACAATATTATGCCCTCCTGCTGTCAGACTTCTTCCCTTCCTTCTTACTTTTTATTCTGTATTTTTTTAGGTTTTCAAAGTTAAATAAGCCTATTATTATTTTAAATAAAGTACATTAACTAAGTGCTAAATGGTGAACTGGGAGAGACATTCTTCTGGGTGATAAAGTGAAAGAATTTTAATGCGTAAATCTAGATATTTCTATTTGTTGATCTGAGTCCTTTTCCCTTCTTCACTATGATATTGAAATGAGGAGATATAGAATTTTCTAATCGTAAATTAAAACTGACTAGTGATTAAATAACTTACCAGTTTAAAAGTATGAAATCACCTGTGTTTCTTGTCATTTTAATTTTTCCTTCTATTTTTGCCACAGAGATGTGGCCAGTTATTGAAAGAAAGTATCTAAATGTCATGAGTGTTTTTGGTAACCGAAGTTTTGTTGAGTTTTTTTATTAAGTGAAGTTAATGTTTTTTAACTTATTACATAAATCAGTTCTACTTATTTTTCATACTGACTTACAAATAAAAATAACTATACACCCATCTATTAAAATTGTTCTTAATAGCAAATCAACTCTTTTCTGGAAGTTTAATTCTAATATCTTTGTTACGTGGCTTATAAGGTGCACTTGAATTTTTAGTGTGATTAAATGTTGTTTCTTTCCATTGATATCTTTTGTTCACTTCTGCTTCTCTTGCCCTAGACCCTTCCAGCTGCACTGAGAGCCCTTAAAGGAAAGGCAGCAAGACAGTGTCTCACCGATGAGCTGGGTTTACATGTCCAGCAAAACCGGGCTATATTAGACCATCAACAGTTTGACTATATAATAAGGATGATGAACTGTACACTACAGGTAATTTTCAGTTCTTTCAGATTATTCCTAATATTTGAGAATACTTTTTATTTTTCCAGGAGATTCTGTAGTTACTGATATGTCACGTCCTTGAGTCTTCCACGGTGAATAGGATGAAGAACCAATATCCTTACCATTTCTGTCAGAAATACTTATTTATTAGTTGACATAAGTATTGAGTTTTTCATACTACCATTGTTTTCTCTTGAAAAATACTAGGGTAGGGAAGCCTGGGTGACTCAGTTAGTTAAGCATCTGCTTTGGCTCAGGTCATGATCTCAGGGTCCTGGGCTTGAGCCCTGAGTCAGGCTCTCTGCTTAGCGGGGAGTCTGCTTTTCCCTCTCACTCTCCCTTTGTGCTCTCTCTCTCAAATAAAATAATTAAAATCTTTAAAAAAAAAAAAGCTGGGTTATTTTGTTCTCTAAGCAAACTTTCTGAAAATGAAAAATGAAAGGTCATCTCCAAAACATTCAGTTTTATGTTACTTAATGTTAAATTATTTAATAATTACTTAATTATTCATTTCAGTCAGTTTTTATTTGTACTATTAAGATAGAGGATAATGAGTGATGGGTAATTTAAGTTATAAATGAATTACTTAAGTATTTGGTAAGCACCATGCATAAAAGGTCAAAAAATACTTCTACTTGGCATACACACACACACACACACACACACACACACACACGCAAAATCTTACAGAAATAAACTTCCAACAAAATAATGAAGGCAGGGGCGCCTGGGTGTCTCAGTGGGTTAAGCCTCTGCCTTCCACTCAGGTCATGATCTCGGGGTTCTGGGATCAAGTCCCGCATTGGGCTCTCTGCTCGGCAGGGAGCCTGCTTCCTCCTCTTTCTCTCTCTGTTTGCCTCTCTGCCTACTTGTGATTTCTCTCTGTCAAATAAATAAAACCTTTAAAAAAAAAAAAATAGTGAAGGCAGTTTAGGAGAAGCAAATAATCTGATTTCCCCATCCTGTCTCACATGTTAGTTATTTTATGACATTGACATCATGTTCTTTACAGGTGATAGAAATATTATTTCTCAAACTTTTTGCACAAGGAGAAGAATATAATTAAATGTTAAGAATTCAAAGCCTAGGGATGCCTGGGTGGCTCAGTGGGTTAAAGCCTCTGCCTTCAGCTCAGGTCATGATCGCAGGGTCCTGGGATCAAGCCCCGCTTCGGGCTCTCTGCTTGGCGGGGAGCCTGCTTCCCCCTTCCCTCTCTCTGCCTGCCTCTCTGCCTACTTGTGATCTCTGACTGTCAAATAAATTAAAAAAAAAAAAAAAAGAATTCAAAGCCTATCTGTGGGACTCCAGAAAAAGTAAGCAAAATACATGTTAAATTCTGTTAGATTAGAAAATGAGAATCACTAGGTATAATTAATAATAAAGTTTATGGGTGAAAAAAGGCCTAATTAAGTGGAAAGATATACCATGTCCATGGGTTGGAAAACTCAATATTGTGAAGATATCAGTTCTCCCCAAAATAATCAATAGAGGCAATGCAATTTCTATCAGAATCCCAGCTAGAAGAGCAAAAGCCTAAGAATTACCAACGGCCTCCTAAAACAACAACAACAAAGTTGGGAATTGGTCCTGTTAGATATAAAAAATTAGTTTAAAAGAAGACAAATAAATAAATAAGATACAAATGGCCAAAAGGTACCTGAAAATGTATTCAGCATCACTAATCATCAGGGAAGTATAAATCAAAATCACCATGAGATACCACCTCACATTTGTTAGAATGACTGTTATCAAAAAGATTTAAGATAAGTGTTGTGAAGGATGTGGAAGAAAGGGAACCCTTCTGCACTGTTGGTAGGAATGTAAATTGATACAACCACTATGAAAAAACAAAATTAAATCCAGAACAAGCATAGGATCCAACAATCCCACTTCTGAGCTTATCCAAAGGAAAACAGGATATTGAAAAGGTATCTACACCCCCGTGTTCACCGCAACATTTTTAACAATAGCCAAGATATGAAAACAACCTAAGTGTTTACCAGCAGATGAATAGGAAAAGAAGATGTGTTATATATAAGCAGTGAAAGTATTCAACCTTGAGAAAGAAGGAAGTGTTGCCATTTGCAATAACATGGAGATGCTGAAGGCATCATGATAAGTGAAATAAGCCAGACAGAGAAAACTAATAAATACTGCGTGGAATCACAGATATGTAGAATCTTAAAAAAAAAAAAAAGTCAAACTCTTAGAAACAGAGAGTAAAGAAATGGTTGCCATGGCTTGAGGGGTGGGGGAAATAAGTAAAAGTTGGTAAAAGGGGCACACTTTTAGCTATTTGGTGGCTAAGGCCTGAGGATCTAATTTAAAATGTGGTGACTGTAGTTGATAAAAATGTATTATGTACTTGAAATTTGCTAAGAGAGTAGAACTTAAATATTTGCACCAACCAATAACAACAACAAAACAGATATATACGGGAATCCTTTCACAGTGTATGCATATATGAAATCACCACCATGTCTACTTGAAATATTTTACCATTTTATTTATCAATTATACCTCAATAAAACTTAAAACAATTTTTAATTTTAATTTTAGTTTTAGACTTTGGTAATTAAGACAGTGTGGTTTTGGCACAATCATAAAGAGATTGACCAAAAGAACAGAATATGCGACAGTTTATAAACTACAGATAATACACAGAGGTACACATATATGAGAATGCGACTTATGACAGAATTGTCATTTCAGATCAATGACAAGAGGATAAAAAATTCAGTAATTAGTGCTGGGACAATGAGGTGACCATGTACACAGAAAATGTACAGATACCTCACTGGTCTATGTATACCACACTATACACTAAAAAACAGTTTCATGTGGACTAAAGACTTACATATGAAAAGCCAATCTCTACAGTTTTTCAAACAATCTTTAAAGGAGATATCCTTGACTTTGGGGTAGGGATAGATTTGTTAAGCAAGTCACAAATAGTGCTGATCTTAAAAGAAAAGAGTGATAAATTTGACTACATTTAAATTAGGAATATATTCAATGACCCACTGATTCCACTCTTAGATGAGCTCTTACCCATATACCAAGGGACATGCACAAAAATGTTCATAGGAGCATTGTTTAAAATAGCAGAAAACAAAACAACTAATACGTCAACCAGCAATAGAATGAATAAATTGTGGTATCTTTTTATTTATTTATTTTTTAAGATTTTATTTATTTATTTGACAGAGATCACAAGTAGGCAGAGAGGCAGGCAGAGAGAGAGGGAAACAGGCTCCCCGCTGAGCAGAGAGCCCGATACGGGGCTCGATCCCAGGACCCTGGGATCACAACCTGAGCTGAAGGCAGAGGCTTTAACCCACTGAGCCACCCAGGCGCCCCACCCCTGTGGTATCTTTTTATATTAGAATATTTTTTAGTAGAGAAAACGAATTGTAGCTATAAGGAACAGTGAATCTTAAAGAAGATAGTTCTGCACAAAAATAAAAGAACAATCCAATTATAATATGGTTCCATTGGTATAAAATTTAAAGCATGTAATATATTATTTAGAAATATGTAATTTAGGAATATAATATATATGGTAAAACCATAAAGAAAAGCAAGGCAAGGGTGCCTGGGTGACTCAGTTGTTGGGCATGTGTCTTTGGCCTAAGTCATGATCCCAGGGTCCTAGAATGGAGCCCCACGTTGGGTTCCCTGCTTGGTAGGAAGCCTGCTTCTCTCTCTCCCACTCCCACTGCTTATGTTCCCTCTCTCGCTCTGTCTGTCAAATAAATAAATAAAATCTTGAAAAAGGAAAAGAAAAGCAAGGCTATATATATAGCCTTGCTTTTCTTTTATATATACATACATATATATACACACACACAAAATCATCACATTATACACTACAATTTTATTTCTCAATTGTACCTCAATAAAACTAGAAAAAAGGAAATTAAGGGAATAATAAAGAAAATATTGAAAAAAATTACCCTCAGTGGGACAGAGAGGAAGGGTCGATGAACGTAGAGATCTTCAGTGGTAATGCTAATACTCTATTTCTTAAACTAGGTGTATGAGTATTCATTGTGTCTTTGTTCTTTATAACCTTGCAACTTAGAAACCTTCAGGTCTTAGGGTACTGCTATTAGGGTGTTTTGCAGGGTATATTTTTCTCTTCAAATGCATTTTGAAGGATATCTTTCTCCGAAATTCTGACTTAAAATCTAGCATCAAAAATGCAGTCTTGTAACAAGCACTTTGTAGTTTGTTTAAGCATACTGATAAGATAGGAGATGATTCACCTTTATTGGAAGACATTTTTACTTTAAAGTATAATTTACTAGCTATAATAGTTTATAATAATAGCAACAATTAAAAGCAACCTAGATGTTCACCATTTGGATATTGATTTATTTAATTATGTACAACTATTTGGAATACCGCTCAGCTACAACATAAAAAGTCATAGATCTATAATATGTGCCCATTTGGAAAAACTTACATATTACTAGGTAGGCAAAAGGGAAGTTACATAAAGTAGATATGATATGATTCTATTTTTTACCTAAAATTATACGTGTGTATTATAACGTACTAAAATTTAGAAGGATATTTACAGTAAATCCTCAACAGTAGTTACTTCTGGTAGATGGATTAGGCACACACACACACGTAGTTAATTTGTATAAAACATAAGCATACATTTTATACATTAAAAAAAAGATCTTCTTTTTGTAGGAAGGAAATCATTGAGCACCTTTATGAGAAGAATAAAACAATAAATTTGTCCTGAATAAAGCCTTGTCTTTTGTTACTTTGCTGCCATTACTTTGATAGTATAATTATGGAGAACAAAGAAATTTGATTAACAGGTGAAGGTTTCTAGAAGCCCTAAAGTTCGGTAATTTCTTGAAACCCTATGATTGCTGATAAAACTACAAAAATTATTCTAGGAAGCTTTTTTTCCGTTAATACTTTTTGTGCTATTTATTAACTTAGGAATTAAGTTTTAAGGTTTCTTTAAACTTAGCTATAGCGTACACCGATTAGTCATTTATAGAAGAGCCAGGTACCCTCAGGCTACAAATATTTTCCTTTTTCATTTGAATAATCATATTTCTGGAGAGCAAAAGGCATGGATTTGTTTCTGCTTTCAAATACACCTTGGCCAAGGCACTTAATATTTTTTCATTCAGTATTTCATAAGTACATAAAAATGGATCCTGTCTTTATTCCAGCACACGCTGTTGTTTAACATTATAGAGAGGCTCTTCTCAGTTATAAATGGGCTCACATGTGATATTTTTATTTTAATGGGTTATTTATTACTAACTTGGGATTTGTTAGTATTTATATTCTTATTGTAACAATGTTACTTGTGGGGATTTAACATGACATTCTGAACATTTTTTACAAAAGCATAGAGTTTCAAGGCAGGCCGAACATCTGTGTTGGTATTTTAAGAAAGAAACCTTAACTAAATGAACTAATTTTTAGCTAGCAATTCAAAAACTTTAGCAATTTTTGTTTTTCGTGATTTTGAAGTTATTCTGTCCTTCCCTGTCCTCAAGGGAAAATTAAGTGGAACATGAGTACTGTAGGGGACTATTTTATTTATTAGGTTCTTTCAATGCCAAGGTTATTTTTTAAAGGACTGGTTTGTAGAGTATACAAGTATACAAGTAAAGGACTGGTTATAGAGTATTCCTATGTATCATCTCATTTCAAATAATTAATCATATTTTGGGTGTTTTATAACTGAGATTATTATAAATCTCTCCAAAAATATCATGGCCTTAACTCTTTTCATTTTTAGCAGAGACATGATTAAAACTTTAGCAGATACATGATGTCAGGATCGTAACTAAAATTTTGTAAAGAAATTATTTTTTATTAGAAAGAGAGAGCACACAGGCAAGGGAACAGCCAGGCTCCCCAGTGAGCAAGGAGCCCATTACAGGACTCAATTCCAGCACTCTGAGATCATGATCTGAGCCAAGCAGATCTTAACCCACAGAGCCACCCAGGCATCCCACAGCTAAAATTTTTTTAACAATAAATTATAATTGTAAAAACTAATGAAGGAGCGCCTGGGTGGCTCAGTGGGTTAAGCGACTGCCTTCGGCTCAGGTCATGATCTTGGAGTTCTGGGATCGAGTCCCGCATTGGGCTCCCTGCTCCGCGGGGAGCCTGCTTTTCCCTCTGACCTTCCCCCTTTCATGCTCTCTGTCTCTCTCTCATTCTCCCTCTCTCAAATAAATAAAATCTTTAAAAAAAAGAAAAAAACTAGTGAAGTCCTCCATTTTCAGCATCATAAACAACTGCATGCTAGAAGAACCTTCTCGCTAATGTAGTAGAAATAGATCTAAGAAAAACAGTAAAAAGAAAAATAGTGATTTTGGCACATTGTTTTTTCTAAGAAGAAAAGGAAATTTCTAATAGGCCCTTCGTCTGCTTTCAGGAAAAGGACAAATAGGGAAAACCAAAATTGTGAGCACAATTAAGCATTGTCCTCTATAAAGAGAGCTGTTTGAACCTGAGAGTTTTGCGTTAGGCTGGGACAATAAAAGAGGAAAAAAATAATCCCTATGCAATAGTGACATGCCCCTCACCCTTTCCTCTAAAACAATCAATTGTAAATCCTTTCTGGAAGAATGCAGCTCCAGTTTAGGCAGTCAGGGTTCCCACAGATTAAATTTAATAAAATAGGCACTCACTATTTAAAAATGGCCAAATACCAAGGAAGTGAGCCAGTATGAATTAATGTCGACAGAAACAAGCAACAACAGATTTGCACTCTCAAAACTATTTTGGAATTATCCAACTTGAATATATAATTAAAATATTTAAATAAATAAAAGATTGAGTACAAAATAAGCCAATAACCAGAAACTAACAAAAATGGCCAGCTGAGTTTGTATAATCACTTAAAAATTCAGAGGATGTGGAAGACTCAGTATTGTTAAGGTGTCTGTTCTCAGCAAATTGATCTGTAGGTTGAATGCAATCCCAATCCGAATTGCAGTAGACTTTTCTATGGAGATTGATAGGTGGATTGTAGGACTTAGGACTTATATGGAAATGCAGAGGATTTAGAATGGTCAAAAATCTTGAAAAAGAATAAAATTGGATGACTTATACTACCTGATTTCAAGATTTATTATCAACCCACAATAATCAAGACAGTGTGGTACTGACATAAGCATCAGCAAATAAATTAGTGGAAAGAGCACCCAGAAATAGACCCACATTTACAGGATTTTTGAAAAACCCAGAAAAACCCAATAGGAAAAGGGAAATTTTTTCCAAAAATTGTATTGAAATAACTGAATATCCATATGGAGAAAAATGAATCTGAACCTCTATGTCACATAAAACACAAGGATAACTTTGAGGTATAGAGTATAAATCTAAACATAAAATATGAAACCATAAAGCTTTTAGGGGAAAATATGAAATAGTTTCATGACTTAGGAATGGGCAACAGTTTCTTAGATCACAGAAAGTGATAACCAAAAGGAAAAAAATGATCATTATACTACATCAAAATTAAAACTTATGATCTTCAAAGGACCCCATTATAAAAATGAATAGGCAAAACTGGGAAAAAATTTTCCCAAAATATGTATGTGGCAAAGAACTGGTATTGTGTTTATATAAAGAACTCTACAACTTAAGCTGAACAAACCAATTTTTAAAAATGGAAAATTTCAACAGATACTTCACAAAATAATACGTGAATGCTCAGTAACCACATGAAGATGGTCTCAGGATCATTAGTCATCAGAGAAATGCAAATGAAAATCACTGTGAGATACTACTGTATAACCCACCCATATGCTGAGATTAGACTAACAATGCCAAATGTTGGCAATGTTGTAAAGTAATTGGAAATCTCATACTTTATTGTTGATAATTTAAACTGGTACGGTCACATCAGAAAAAAGTCTGAAAGATTCTGATAAAACTAAGCATATATCTATCCTATGATCCAATAATTTCATAATAATTGATATCTGCTATTTACTCTGAAATGCACTAAAAATAATATGGATTAATGGATAGATAAATAATAAAGCAAGCCTAGTAAACTGTTCATGATACAATCCAGGGGTAAATACACAGGTGTTCAGTATAAAATTCTTTCAACTTTGACATATGTTTGAAATGTATTGATATTAAATAAGTAAACAAAGAAATACGTAATTACAAACAACTCAAAGGATAGGTTAAACATCAGTCTAGATACAGAGAAAGAATTCTAGTGAACTGGAGTATATACGTGAAGCAGTTACACGGTAGAGCAAAGAGAAACAGGAAGATGGAAAATATGGAAGAGAAGATACAAGGAGGAGATAGTGAAGTGGTCTAAAACAGTACTGTTTAAAGTGCTAGTCTGTGACATGATAAGGAACTTGTGCTCGAATACAGATCAGTGACTTTGTTTGCATTGAGAAAGTCTTACTATGAATAAAAAAAGCAAAAAGCAAGCTACTAAACATTGGGCTAAGTGTGACTTCAGCTCATGGTAGTATCTCAGAAAGTAACCAAGGATCCTGCCTTACTAAAGAGAGCCTTCAAACATCTAATCTCCAGATTTTGTTGAGGCTGAGAATTCCAGACAACAAGAAAATGTTTTCATAATATTTCCTTTGTTGCTGGGTAGATTCTTAAATTGGGCTTCTTAGGTTGACTCAGAATAATATAGGAAACCACATAGGAGTTGAGAAGTATGAGAAACCCAAACTGCCCCATCAGATTGACTAAATCTAGAATTTTTTTTTTTTTTTGAGGTGGTTAACATTTTTATTGCTTTGGAGGTAGAGGGCAGGTGCCCAGGAGCTCTTGGTGGGATGATTCTGCTTCTTCACCATTGTAGGCTTCTGGCTCTGCAGAATGGTGCTGGCTCTGTGAATGGCATCCATGTGCAGAACTGGGCTGTACTTGTTCTTGCAGATCACGTGCATGATGCTGCTGAGTGTGGCCCAGGCATTCTTGTTTATGGTGGCCTGCATGTAGGAGGTGGCAGGTTTTCACTGAGATTTCTACTTCATGACTACCACTACACCTTTGCCCTTGGCCATGGGCCCACAGTCTTATAGTGAATCAGTCTGTGTAGCAGAAGGAGTTGCCAGCCTTCAGATTACTGGGCTCAGTGCTGTAAATCTGTTTCTCTTGATCTGGAAGCTGGAGCAGTTCCCCATGACCGTACCTTGTAGGTGGGCGGACATGGTGGCAGCTCCACTCACTAGCATGGCTGAAGGTGGAAAAGCAATCTAGAAAAAAAAATTGTTTTTTAAAGATTTTATTTATTTATTTGACAGACAGAGATCACAAGTAAGCAGAGAAGCAGGCAGAGAGAGAGAGGAGGAAGCAGGCTCCCTGCTGAGCAGAGAGCCCGATGTGGGCCTCGATCCCAGGACCCTGGGATCACGACCCAAGCCAAAGGCAGAGGCTTTAACCCACTGAGCTACCCAGGCGCCCCAGCAATCTAGAAATTTTTAAGGACAGTCATGCACTGTTCATATGTACAAGGTAGCAGATTTGGGGATTTTGTTAAGTGCTATGGTTTGAATATGTTCTCCCATTCATATGTTGGAAACCAAACACCTAAGGTGATGGTATTAGTAGGGGGGCTTTGGGGAGGTGATAAGATCATGAAGATAGAGCCCTCATGAATGAGATTAATCCCTATATAAAAGAGAGTCAACAGAGCTCCCTTTGTCCTTTCCACCATGTAAGAATATAAAAAGTCTATAACCTAGAAGAGGGCCCTCAGCTGACCATGCTGGCATCCTGATCTTGAACTTCCAACCACCTAAATTTCCACTGTATAAACCACTCAGTCTGTGGTATTTTGTTACAGCAGCCCCAAACAGACTAATACATTAAGAATATATTAATGAGTAGAATACATCTTACTTAATCAAGGTAAGTTTTTTACTTCTTTCCTCTCTTTTCTTCCTCCGTTTACTGATTTCTACTATATAATAGTCTCTACACTAGATATGGAGGTACACTTCATACTGAAGTAATTAAGATATCCTGGTTCTTAAGGAGTTCACAATCCAGAAGGAAAATCTTACAGGTAAATATAATATAGCGAGATATGCACTGATAGAGATTTGTGTAAAACTCTGAATGCTATTATGGGATTACCGGATTTTGAGTGGGAAGGACATGGTCACAGAAGGCATTTATTGGACAAGAAATGAAAGGGAGAGTATTCCAGATAGAGGAATTTGTTAGCAGAAAAAAAAGTACAGAAAGGGCCTGTGTTTTTGAAAATTAAAAAATATTTCTGTGTTGCCAGACGTAGGGTAGAAAGATGGTAGGAGATGAGAAAAGTAGGTAGAGTGACTTCTGGTTAAAGTGAACAGATTGAATATGGACATTGAACCTCAGCTACCACATAAAACCCCAGTAAAACAAAAGTAAAGGATTTTTTTTTTTTTTTTTAATATAGAAACCCACAGGCAAGACAGGAGAGGAGACAAGGGCAATGACATTTTGGATACTGGAAAGCTGATGGTGAATGACTTTATTTAGCAGACTCAAGACTGCCTTTTCCTAACTGATGTTGTAAAAGCCTTGAAGCAGCCCAGTTTGCGGAACTGCAAAAGACTCAGGGATTGGGGACATCAAGTAATCTCTGAAAACAGGAGATTTGGTGGGGGGGTGTAAAACAATAAACGAGGATTGGTTGAAAGTCCCCTGAAGATGCAGGTGGATTGCCCTCCTAGATCATTTTTCAGTTCTGTGTCAACAGCCAGCTGCCCCTCCTTTACTCTGGTAGAAGATGAGAGGTTTGTTTGTTTGTTTGTGTATTTATTTTTAAGAGAGGCCATCACTACCCTGGGAGACACTAGGTCTAGCTGAGGGAAATTCTGGTTTCCTGCAAACAAGGGAGCTAAGTGAATGCCAAATATTGAGAATACTAGTAGACTTTCTGCCTTCAGCTCCTAGAACTCTGGCAACTTGTTCTCAGGTCAGGACATTGGAAAACAGTTCTTTGAGAAATGTCAACAGCCAGAGAGAAAAAGATTTTACTAAAGATACTGAGATTAGGAGTTTCTCAACTAAATAGCTCCACGAGATCATGCTAAAATGGAGCTTGCAGTCAACAAGCTTCACCATGTACACATTCTTTTTATTTTGTCATTCTTTGCTTTACTCATGTGGAATATGACCTAAGCAGAAGGGTCCCCAAAACAAAGTTGTTACCATTGTTCCCCAACTCTGATTTCACTCCCCACTCTCCCTCGTGAGAGAACCTTCTAGTCATCACCCATAATTGTCCTGCCCTTTTTGGGTACGTGTATCACTCTGATGGCCTCAGACAACCTCAGCTTTCTTTTGGCTCTGAAACTGGGTTAGCCACAATCACTACTACCCTCTGGAAATAGGGCCAAATAGTTTTCCCAAATCACAGAGCTCATAAATCAAAGAAGTGAGTTCAAAATCTAGTTTTTGTTTTTTTGTTTTTATTCACTCTGTGTCTTTAGCTCACCAGTGCTCTGTTCTTCAAAACACAATAGGTGGCAATTAGGTGCTCTTTAGCTAAATTTAAATTTAGATCAGAAGCCTGTATTCTGGAAACTTGTGGATTTTTTTTTCATTTTTAAAAATAACAGTTGCTATAGAAAAACTCAACCCTAACTGAGTTGAAATAGACTTTGTATTGTTCATTAGTGTACACCCAACATCCAGAATGGTACCTGGTACACAGAAAGTATTCAGATATATTTGAATATATAAATTATTATATAATTAATTTTTCCAAGTATAATTTTTTAATAAAGATAACCACAAAAGATGGAAAAATTGCTCAGGAAGGCGAATTACTTATTTAATGAGTTTTTTGACATAATAATTCACATCAATTTTAAATACTATCATATAAAGCATGGTGAAAAAAAGAAATTTTGCTTCATAATTAGAAAGCTCACAATAAAACTTGCCAAGAAAATAAAAACGAAAAAAGCTATTTTGAAAATAAATACAACCCATGCCAAAGTAGTATAAAATGAAGCCAGAAGTCTTCAAAAAGAAAAAAATTCTTCTTCCCAATATTATGGTTCCTGAGGTTGGTGAGGGTTCAAGGCTTAAGATTCAAGGGTTGCTGAGCTCTTCTGAGTTAGCACCTTTGGTATCTATTTTTTCACCACAACTGTCCTTGGACTTGGAAGCAGTAATTATTGAAATAAGATTCCACTTTTCTAAGTTACTTATTAAGGAACTAACTTGGTTGTTTACAATTTTGAGTTTCAGATTTAGGAGAGAATTCATTAAGAAGTTAATTATTCTAACAGCTGTAAGGTTTAGGACAAATTTCCGCCTACCACTAATCAACCAAGATGATTGAAGAGAACTTACTGATAAATATAGTGGAAACTTCAATTCTTGTCTTATTTGACACTTGGTAGCATTTCATGATGCTTTTTACAAAACCTTCTTCCATTATCTTTGATTATAATATTTCTCCTGGTTTTCTTCTTCTATAGAATTTCTTTTTCAGTCATTTTGATATGGCTTCTCTTCCCTCAGCCTTGCAAATAGTGATATTCATTTGCATCTTTAGATCCACTTTTAGATTATCTGCCAGTCTAAGATTCCCCCCCCTGCCTGGGCAATCTTAATCATCCCCATTACCATCTTTTACTTATGCCCTCCAAATATATGTCTCAAGCTCAAATCTGCCTCTTAAGTTTCAGAGCTGAATATCTTGCCAGTTATTATCCATCTGTGCTTGAATGTCCCAAAGCTATTTAGATGTTCTGTTCCAAACTGAAATAATAATCTTTTACCCCACTTCCAGTTACTACCCACAAACTCTTCCTGTTGAGTTTCCTACTTTAACAAATGGCACCAATAAGTCTAAAACATGGAATTAGACTTTCTCTTAGCTTTATCCTCCTATGTGATCAGCCACTGAGTCCTGTATATTCTACTTTCTAAGTATCTCTCTATTCCACCTACTTTCTCTCTCAAATTCTGATATCCTGATTTAAGTCACTGACATTGCTTACCTGCTAACTGCACTGACTTAACTGATTTCTCTACAACCATCCTGACCCCTTCCCCTACCATATCTATTTCCTTTCTTTACCAAAGTGATATTTCAATAATTTGACTTGGATTTTGTCACTTCCCAACTTAAAATCCTTCCCCTTTGCATTCAGAGTAAATTCTAATCGTATCTTGGCCTGGACTTACCTCTATAGCTTCATCTTTCACTGCCTTCAGTCTTCTGGCATTTGTACATCTTTTTGCCTTAGTTTGGAACACTATTTCTTTCTAATCCCTGCTCCCTCATTATCTCTTTCATCTAGCTAACTCTTACTCATCCTTTCATCTCAGTTTAGATGTCACTTCCTCCTGAAAGCCTTCCTCAGCCCGTTAATTATGGATTGGTAGCCACTTCTGTGTGCTTCCACTGTATCTTATACTGCCCGCATCCTATCCATCATCACCCTGCAACTGTGCTTATTACAAATAATGAAACTGCCTGCTTTGACTTTTCTGTATGTTCCATTATGTCTGGCATGAAGTAGTTTCGCAATAAAAATTTAATGAATGAGTAAATGAATAAGTGAATGTAATATGAGTAGCTAATTTTAGTTTCAGTTTTAGACAGTTTCCATCCCTACACAGGTTTGTAGCTTTTACCCCTTCTTGGTTACCCAGGGTTGCCCTTATCCACAGTTTCACTTTCCCCAGTTTCAGTTACAAGTCAGAAGCCCATGGTCCTCCTCCTGGTTATTCATCGATAGGTCAGTAGGTCAACAGCAACCTAACTCTGTGTCATAATACCTATGTCATTCACCTCAATTCATCTTCTCGCATAGGCATTTTATCATCTCACATCATCACCAGAAAAAGAGTGAGTACAGTATAATATTTTGAGAAAGACAACGTTAACATAATTGTTATTACAGTATATCGTTATAGTTCTATTATATTATTGTTATTCTCTTGCTGTGCCTAACTTATAAATTAAACTTTATCATAGGTATGTATGTATAGGAAAAAACATAATATATGTAGAGTTTGGTACTATTCAGTTTCAGGCATTCACTGGGGGCCTTGGAACACATCCCCTGTTGATAAGGGGGGTGACTACTAGTAATCTAATCCCCAACCAAAGCCAGGCTCTATTCACCTTTTATGTCTCATGCACAGGAATATCTTGGTAAGAGAATGTAGATGGATAGTTGACTATTTCGTACCTCTGTTTAAAAGTAAAACTTGAAGTTGACATGCAGGTGGACAGTACTGTCATTGATATATTTAAATCTCAAGTGTTCATACCTGGTTTGTTAGAATCATCAGGGATGAAGCTTAAGATCTGTATTTTTTTTAGAGTTCCACAGGTAAATTTGATAGGTAGCTAGAGTTGAATAATTAATGTCCTATTATTTAGTGTAGTCATTTCTAAAACTTTTCTTAAATTTTTTAAATGTGCATTTCTGGGCCCCATCATCAGAGATTCTTATCTGGTAAGTTTGGGAGGGGGTAGATTAGAGCTAACATTTAAAACTTAATGGTGATATTAGAGCTAACATTTAAAACTTAATGGTGATATGGATTGTTTTATAGATCTGTATTCCCAATTGATAGAGCATTGCATCAAAATACTTTTTAGTCAATTTCAGGAAAGCTGACAAAGGATTCCTACGTTGTCAGGGGGATTGGACTAGATGTTCCCAAGATTCCTCTTACTTCTGCTCTGAATTCCGTGATCTCAGGATCCTTTTTCTTTTTTTATTACTTAATATTCTTAGTAAGTAATAGTTCTCTTACTAAGAACAATCCTAGCCGTCCTCAATTCATAACACCTTAATCATCTTTGGTCTGTGCAAGATTCCTATCTTGTTTTATTTACTTGTTTGCTTATTTTTATAACCATTTTGCTCCCAATCTCCCCCATTTTAATGTGTTTAACATATTATTTTATGCAGATGTTCTTAAAAAATGTATATTAGCGCACATGTATTTTTAATGTATGTAAATGGTGTGTTATATATTTCATTCTGTTTCTTTTGTCAGTCAACATTATGTTTTTATTACCATTTTATTAGCCTAGTGTAAAACTACCAAAATAAAAAAGTACAATAAAAGGAAAGGTAAAGTTAGTTCCATTTTTTCATATCAGTGTAAATGCAGAAATACAGAAAAAATTGGCTAATTGATTCTAGTAGTGCACTAGAAAATAAAGCATGATATAGTGGAATTGATCCCAGGATTCTTTTAGTGTAATTTACCTCGATAGTAGACTAAAGGAGAAAAATTAGGATTGTTTTATTTTATTTTTTAAAGATTTAATTTATTTATTTGACAGAGAGAGATCACAAGTAGGCAGAGAGGCAGGCAGAGAGGGGTGGGGGGAAGCAGGCTCCCCGCCAAGCAGAGAGCCCGATGCAGGGCTCAATCCCAGGACCCTGTGATCATGACCCAAGCTGAAGGCAGAGGCTCAACCCTCTGAGCCACCCAGCCGCCCCAAATTAGGATTATTTTAATCAGTACTGAACAGGCGTTTGATAAATCCAATGTGTGTTTGTTTAAAAGTTCTTAGGAGGGGCGCCTGGGTGGCTCAGTGGGTTAAGCCTGGGCCTTTGGCTCAGGTCATGATCTCAAGGTCCTGGAATTGAGCCCCACATCAGGCTCTGTGCCCAGTGGGGAGCCTGCTTTCCCCCCGTCCCCCACCTGCCTCTCTGCCTACTTGTGATCTCTCTCTCTGTGTCAAATAAATAAATAAAATCTTTAAAAAAAGAAAAAGAAAAGTTCTTAGGAAACTATATTAGAGAAAAGCTTTCATTTGGTAAAACCTACATAACAAAGACCTACATCAAGCCTTACAGTTAATGAAGAAACTTTGTATATGTTCCTCTAATGATGGTGGTGGTATTGAGCATCTTTTCATGTGCTTATTGACCATTTGTATATGTTCTTTGAAGAAATGTCTCTTTAAGTCCTTTGGCTGTTTTTAAATTAGTTTAATTGGAATTTTTGAGGAACTTAGTAATACTCTAAAATTTATTTGAAAAAACATTAAGAGCAAAGAGGGAACTTTCTGTCAGATATCGGTACATAGTTTAAAATCATCATAATAAAACTAGTGTTGTATTAGAACACAAGAAGACTAATAAACCAATAAGATAGAGTACGTAGAGACATACTGGTATTTATGGGTATTTATAATATATTTATAATATATCATTCACTTATTCATTTCCTCATTTATTATTTATGGTATTTATGGGAACTTAATAGGTATCACAAATTAGTGGAGAAAGGAGAACTTATTTAATAAATGGTGTTGGGAGAAACGGATCACTATGTGAAGAGAAATAAAGCATATCTAGATAGTGACACTTATAAAGATGTTTTCAGATAGGTTAAACATCTGTATGTAATGATGGAACTCCAAATTTAATAGAAATGAAGATGAGTATCTTGGTGACCTAAGCAAGAAAGAAATTCTTAAAATTTAAAACACAAATGCAATAATGCAAAGTAAATATAAATACAAGGAATAGAGAACCAGATGGATTTCTTAAGTTATTAAAACCTTTTTTAAAGATTTATTTATTTGCGAGAGAGCATGTGCACATGAGTTGGGGGAGGGACAGAGGGAGAGACTCTCAAGAAAACTCCATGCTGAGCATAGAGTTCAGTCCACAACCCATGAGATCACAACCTGAGCAAAAATCACATGTTAGACGCTTAACCAACTAAGCTACTCAGGTGCCCATAAAACCTTTTAATCAGTGAAGGACAGCATGAATGAAATTAATATACAGATGTTCATTAATAGAACATAAATCTTACTTATTTTACTATCTAAAATCAACCAGGAAATAATATCTGGAATACACAAAAAAAATTCTCTAAATCACCAAACGTTAAACAACAACCCCAATGAAAATTGAAAAAGAGTGGGGCACCTGGAGGATTCACTTAGTTGTGTGTCTGCCTTCAGCTCAGGTCATGATCCCAGGGTCCTGGAATCAGGCCCTGCATTGGACACCCCACTGAGCTTCTCCCTCTCCCTCTGCCCTTCCCGGCCCCTCGTGCTTCTCTCCTGCATACTTTCTGTCTCTCTCACTCAAATAAATGAAATCTTTAAAAAAGAAAAGACAAGAAAACTGAAAAAAGGTATTAACAGGCTCTTTATAAAAGAGAGCTGGAAAAGCTATAAGGATATGTAAATTAAAATAACTTTTTTTCAGCTGTAATAAAATAACTTTTATTCTTAAGACTGGCAAAATTTAATAAGTAGATTTAATAAGAAGTAGAATAATGCAAAGTGTTGGTAAGGATGTGGCATTATAGCAATCCTCATTTCTCATTCCTCATTCCTCATGCATTCCTGGTGAAGAACAGAGATAGGTATAGTTATTTTGGAGAGCAATCAGGTGGTACTTAGTCAAAAGGAGACTATGTATATACCCTCTAACACAGCAATAGTCCTAGATAGATGATGGATAGAGAGAGGAGGGGAGAGGGATTTAAAGGCATTACTAGTAATCCTTTGTGATAAAGTACAATGTTTAGATTTGTCCTTGCTTAATATGTGAATTAAAATATAGGGTTTATTATACATCTGTAATTGATTGATGCTTGTAAATTATTTAGTCCATATGTTTACCTGTTGTTGTTTTTTTTTAAGATTTTGTTTATTTATTTAACAGACAGAGATCACAAGTAGGCAGAGAGGCAGGCAGAGAGAGAGGGGGAAAAGCAGGCTGCCCGCTGAGCAGAGAGCCCATCCCCGGACCCTGGGATCATGACCCGAGCCTAAGGCAGAGGCTTAACCCACTGAGCCACCCAGGTGCCTGTTTTTGAAGAGAGGGAAAGTAAGGACAAATTGGAGTCCCTGCTAATCTGTTACTGCCTAAATTTAAGCCTTCTACTCTGATGATGCAATTGACTTGCAGAAAAAGTTAATTCCATTTACTACAGAGCTGCACATTCTCTAGCTCAGAATGCAAAGAAGCTGAAAGGAAATGCAGCAAGAGCTCAGTGGAGCTACAGACCTGACTGACAAGACAAGCCAGAAAATTGGTGACATTACACTGACCCCTAAACATAAACATGAGTGCTGTTCCACTTCCACCTTCAAGTCTCTGGCAACACTAACTCAGAAACATCTAGAGAAGGGAATTCTAGAAAACATAGTTCCAGTTTAGTTAAAATTGATACAGTACAAGTCACTACTTTGTTCTTCCCAGTCAGTACCCTAATTTAACATGAGATCCTTTGAGACTGTGAAATTCCAGTCGTCCTAATTGCTTTTGTCTAATGTACAGAAATATAGTAAGTTTATTAATGTTGCAGACTAAATTGTATCTAATAATTTGTCTACATATTCTTTTTAGTTCTTATATTGGCATTCATATCATCCAGTATCATCCATATCATCTAGTAGTGCTTTTTACCTTGTTTTCCAAACTTTATTCGTTTTATTTCTTTTTCTTATTGTGTAGCAAGGGTTTGTAGTGTAACATTAAATAGAAATGATGGCACCTTTCTTTTAAAGTTTAATCATTGAGCCTTATATTTGCTAAAAGTTTTTTTAACAGCATTTACTATTCAATCTTATTTTTAATTTATTATTTTTAACGTAGTGTTATATTAGTTTCAGGTGTGCAATATAGTATTCAGCACTTACATACAACACCTGGTGCTCATCAAGTTTTGTTAAATGTCCTATATCAGGTTAAAAAGTCCTCTTCCGGGGCACCTGGGTGACTCAGTGGGTTGGAGCCTCTGCCTTCAGCTTGGGTCATGATCCCAGGATCGTGGGATCGAGCCCCACATCGGGCTCTCTGCTCAGCGGGGAGCCTGCTTCCCCCTACCCCTCTCTGCCTGCCTCTCTGCCTACTTGTGATCTCTGTCTGTCAACTAAATAAATAAATCTTTAAAAAAAAAAAGTCCTCTTCCAAAACAAAAGAAACCTAATAAAATATCATACAGCGTGGGGGAAAAGTCCTCTTCCATTCTTGGTTTGTCAAGACTTTTTATCATTAATATGTGTTGAGTTTCATGAAATGCTCTCTCCAAATATCAGTTGTTTTCGTGAATTATTGAACTTGATATGTTAGGATTTTTTCCCATGATTGTTTCCATTAATTATCCTATTATTTCTCTTAATGTTTGTGACTGGTATTGGAGCAAGCTTATACTTAGTGTCAGAAAATGAAGTAGAGGATCTCCTAGGTGGCTCAGTCTGTTAAGTATCTGACTTTGGCTCAGGTCATGATCTCAGGGTCCTGGGATTGAGCTCCTTCTCAGAGCAGGGAGTCTGATTCTCTCTTTCCCTCTGCCCCTCTCCTCCCTCATGTACTCTCTCTCTCTCAAATAAATAAATAAAATCTTTTAAAAAAGAATGAAAGAAAATGTAGTAGAGATTGTCCCACTGTATCTCCTATCTGGAAGAGTGAAGGTTAAATTGAAATAGCATGTTCCTTAAAAGTTTGTTAGAATTCAGCAGTAAAGCCATCTAAACCTATGTTCTCTTTGTAGGCATATTTTAAATTTCCAATTATAGACTATCCAGGTTAGTAATTTTTCCTTGAGTTTATTCAGTAATTTTTTCCTGGGAATTTGTCTGTTGTAGATTTCTTCTTTTTTAAAATTGGTTTTGCCAGTTTTATTACTTTACAAACCCTTTGCTTTTTAAAAATTTTAATTCCGGTATAGTTAACATACAGTTACATTAGTTGGACATGTACAATATAATGATTCAGCAATTCTATACATTACTCAGTATACTTCATGACATATGTACTCTTAATCTCCATCACCTATTTCGCCCTTTCCCCCACTCACCTCCCCTCTGATATGCTTTATTTTAAAAAAGTACCCTCAGTTAGAGTTATTGTTCTTTTCCAACAAGAACATTTTTTTACCGGAAGCATGTTCAGAATACATGGTTATAAGAGATACATATAAAACAGTCCATCCAAGAAAAATAGAACACACATTTTCTTTTAGTACACACAGAAGAATCCCCTGATTAAATTACATAAAAAGAGACATGACAAATATTACAAATTTAAGAAGATTGAAATCATACCACGTGTATTTACCAATAACAATGGTATAAAACTAAAGATCAACAATAAAACAAAGCTGGAAAATCTACAACATAAATACTAAATATTTGATATGTAAATATTAAAGAACACAACTACTGCATAAGCAATGGGCCAAATAAGAAATCAAACAGCAAATCAAAATAATCTCAAATAAAGAAGAAAACACAGGGGCGCCTGGGTGGCTCAGTGGGCTGATCCTCTGCCTTCCGCTCAGGTCATGATCTCAGGGACCTGGGATCAAGCCCTGAGTCCTTGGACTCTCTGCTCGGCTGTGAGCCCACTACCCCCTCTCTCTCTGCCTGTCTCTCTGCCTACTTATGATCTATCTCTCTCTTTGTCAAATGAATAAAAATCTTTTAAAAAGAAGAAGAAGAATAAGAAGAAAACAATATTCTAAAACCTGGGATGCAGTGAAAGCAGATGTTAGAGTGAAATGCATGCTATAAATTCTTGTACTAAGAATAAAAGTAAAAATAAAAAGCTTAACATTATACCACAAAGAACTAGAAAAAGAAGAAACTTAGCCAAAATTTAGTAAAGGAAGAAAATTTAAAAAATCAGAAATAAGTAAAATAGAGATGAGAATAAACAACATAACATTGAAAGTAATGACAATTTTTCCGAAAAACTAAACAAAATTTGTAATGCCTTAACTAAATTAACTAAGAAAAAAGAGGGAGAGGACCCAAAAACCAAAATGAGAAATGGAAGAGTAAATAATACAACAGATAATCACAGAAATACATTGTGTGATAAAAGAGTACTATAAATAATTATATTCCAACAAATCAGATAACTTAGAAAAAAAACCCAGATAGTTCCTAAAAAGGCACAAGTTACCAAGATTAAATCATAAATCTTGAATCTAGGAAATCTTCTTAGACCAATAACTAGAATGAATGATGAATTAGGAATCAAAAATCTCACAGCACAGTAAAACCCAAGATCACATGGTTTCACTGGTAAGTTCTACAAACATTCAAAAAAATAATGACAATCTTTATCAAAATCTTACAAATAATGGAATAGAGGGCATACCCTCAAAGTCATTCCACCAGGCCAGTACTGCCTTGATATCACAGCAAGATAAAAACAATACAAGAGCAAAAAAGTCTAGTTTATTTGATGTAAGTATTTCTCCTCTGGCCTCCATTTGACATCCATTTGCATGATAAATGTTTCTCTACCCCCTCGTTTCTTCTTTCTTTCTTTCTTTCTTTCTTTCTTTCTTTCTTTCTTTCTTTCTTTCTTCCCTTTTTTTCTTAAAGATTTTATTTATTTATTTGACAGACAGAGATCACAAGCAGGCAGAGAGGCAGGCAGGGGGCGGGGCGGCGGGGGCGGGAAGCAGGCTCCCCACTGAGCAGAGAGCCCAATATGGGGCTCGATCCCAGGACCCCGGGATCATGACCTGAGCCGAAGGCAGAGGCTTAACCCACTGAGCCACCCAGGAGCACCCCCCCCCCCGTTTCAATCTGCAGATATCTTTAGGTCTAAAATGAATCTCTTATAGGCAGCATATAGATGGGTCTTTTTTTTTTTTTTTTAATCCATTTTGACACCCTGTCTTTTGATTGGAGCCTTTAGTCCATTTATTTATATTCAAAGTAATTATTGATAGATATGTGTGTATTGTCATTTTATTACTTGTTTTGTTGTTTCTGGAGATTTTCTCTGATCCTGTCTTGCCTTTGTCATTTCGGTCTCTCCTTTGTGCTCAAAGAGTGCCCTGTAATATTTCTTGCAGGGCTGGTTTAGTGGTCATGAGCTCTTTTAGTTTTTGTTAACCTGGGAAACTCTTTTCTTCTATTCTGAATGATAGCCTTTCTGGATAGAGTATTCTTGGCTGCAGATTTTTTCCCCTTCAGCACTTTGAGTATATCATGCCCCTCTCTTCTGGCTTGCCAGGTTTCTGTTGAGAAATCTCCAGCTAGCCTTATGGGTTTTTCCCATAAGGAAAAACTTCTCTGTTCCATAGAGGTGTCACTGGGAACATTGCCTCCCAGGGACACTCTCCAAGAGGAGCAAATAATCCCTCTGTATTGCCCCAAACATTCCTCAGATCAGTTTCCATGCTGTCTTCTCCTAAGTTGTTTGCCTGCCTTCACTCTAGAAGCAGAGCAGTGCCTTCTGCGCTCTATCCCAGCTGAGCCTGCTGATCTTTATTTTCTTTTTTCTACATCCCCCCCCCCCGCTACTGGATGATTGTATTTTACTTTTTTAAATTTAAAATCAATTAACATATAGTATATTATTTTACTATAGATATAGTATAATAAATAGAGGTAGAGTTCAGTGGTTCATCATTTTAATACCCACTGAGAGCATGTTTTCCTCCTGTGAATTCTCCTCTGTGCTCCTCTCTCTCTATCGCCCCCTTGCTTCTCCACAACCACAGCTCCCTCCCTTCCACAGCACCTGCAATCTGTTTCTCCCCTAAACCACATCTCCTCACTTTCTATTTTCTTCCATGCAACCTCTTGTCTCTCTTTAGTTGTAGAGTTTGTTCTCTCGGTCTTCTGGTCGATTTCTGGAGTATTTAGGATGGTTTTATGGTTATCCAGTTGTGTTTGTGGGACAAAAGGAGGTCAGAGTCCTATTACTCCAGTGCCATTCTTTGATCGTCCTAAATGTTAGCCAAACCCTTTGCTTTTGTATCTTTGTTTTCTGTTTAATCTCTGCTCTATTTTTATTATTTCCTTTCATCTACTTTTATGTTTTATTCTTTCATTTTTAACTTGTTAAGCTACAGATTTAAGATGTTCCCAAACTTTCTGAGTTCTTAGTATCTCAGCACTTTTTTCCTTGGTGCCTCCTGGGCCAAAAGAAATGCCTAACAGTTTCACTGTTAGGACAAGTAGTTAGGACAAACTTACTGTGTCCGTATGTCCTCACAACTGAAAATATGCTATGCATATTTAGAAAAAAATACACATAAATTCTAAAAATCAATACACTTATTTCAGTTTTATTTTATTTTTTTAGATTTTATTTATTTATTTGACAGAGAAAGACATAGTGAGAGAGGGAACACAAGCAGGAGGAGTGGGAGAGGGAGAAGCAGGCTTCCTGCCAAGCTGGGAGCCTGATGCGGTGCTGGACCCCAGGACCCCAGGATCATGAATGGAGCAGAAAGCAGACGCTTAACCAACCAAGCCACCCAGGCGCCCCCTACATTTATTTCATTTTTAAATAAATGTAATTGCTTGCTAACAATACATATGCTGCTGTTAAGTACTGAACAGTTGTTCAAACCATGGTTTGCACTACCTACATTCTTTCTCCACCTTGCTTTTATCATTGTACTTGCTTTAACTTCACAACAACCATTGAATACCCAGCTTCATAAAGATAAGATGTTGTTGCAGCACTGTCTAATGTTGAAACCATGAATTACCTCAAGCTCGTTGTTCATAAAAGGTTAAGAGATATTGGAAGATGCTGTTTCCCCTAAAAATTAAAATTATAACATATCACTCCTGTCATTTTGATGTAGTACCCCAGAGTGTGTCATCCCTCTGTTTAGGAACCAGGACTAAGTTCAGGACTCTAAGGCATCTGTTGTAATTATTGCTATTATTTCACGATGTAACTGCAACTCAAATTTTTTGCAACATTTATCTGTTGATGTGAATTCACTGTCTGTCAAAATTTTTTCCAGGTTAAACAAAGTGTCGATAAACAAGCTTGTGCATTTGTCTTTATGTACTAGTAGTTTTATATTTCTAATCTAGGTTAGATTCCTAGGAATAGAATTGCTAGATCAAAGGCTATATGTATATTTAGTTTTAACAGGTATTGCCAGATTGCTTTTCAAAAAAGCTGTGTGGGTTTGTTTTTTTTTTTAAGATTTTATTTATTTATTTGACAGAGAGAGACATCACAAGCAGGCAGAGAGGCAGGCAGAGAGAAGGGGGGGCAGGCCCCTGCTGAGCAGAGAGCCCGATGTGGGGCTCTATCCCAGGACCCTGAGATCATGACCTGAGCTGAAGGCAGAGGCTTAACCCACTGAGCCACCCAGGCGCCCCATCAAAAAAGCTGTTTTGATCCATGTTTCTGCCAGCAGTTATTGAGAGTATGTTTCTTCCCCACATCTCTGCCAAAAATAGGTATAAGTTTCAGTAGTTCTTTTCAACATTTGCTGTTTTCCAGATGGCAAAGATGATATAGCAGAAAGTATATATAAAGGACTTGGTTTAGTTTACTTCTGAACTAGCACCTAAAACAGTGCTTGGACCATAGAAAGCTTCGATGACTATCTATGGAGTATATGAATCAGGAATGAATGAATCAACCAGTCAAACTAGCCTCATTGTTTCTTTGATTTGCACTTCTTTGACTGTAAATGAATTTTATCATCAATTTAGATATTCATTTGACCTTTCCAGAGTTGTTCTTTGTGGCTTGCTTATGCATACCTCTTGCCCATTTTTCTTTTGTGTTGTTTGGCTTTTTCTAGCCATTTTGTAGAAGCATTTTATTTAGTGTAGATATTGTTCTTTACAATTTTTACCCCAAACACATTATTTATTGGCTCTGTATTTTATCTTTTGCCATAGCAAAACTATAATTTTTTGCTCAGATTTTAGCTGTTTTTTAAATAATTTCTGTATATTTTCACTTTGTTTTCTTCATTCCCGAGATATATGTCTTGTCTAAATGTTCTTGTTAAGATTTTTATTCCATCTGGAAATTTTTATAATTGCATAGTGTATTGTAAGTGTCCAATTTTATTTTCTTCTTTCTTCTTTCTTTCTAGCACATATAAAATAATTTATAGCTTTCCCACTGAATTGAACTACCACATTTATCATATAAGGAATTCTATATATATTATGATTTACTTCTAGATTTCGTATGCTGCTCCATGGATATTTATGTATATCTAAACTAATATTGATTTTTTAAAAAAATTTTATTTATTATTTGACAAAGAGAGATCACAAGTAGGCAGAGGCAGGCAGAGAGAGAGGGGAAAGCAGGCTCCCCACTCCCCCGCAATGTGTGGCTCAATTCCAGGACCCCAAGATAATGACCCGAGCTAAAGGCAAAGGCTTAACCCACTGAGCCACCCAGGTGCCCCTAAACTAATATTGATTTAAGTAAAGGACTTTATCATGTTCTGATACCCAATAAGGCAAATTATCCTACACTGATATTCTTCTTTATTCTTTGTTAGCTAGTCCTGGCCATTGATTCTTTCATATAAATATTAAGATGATAATTTTCAGTTTCCAGTAAAAATCTATTAGAATTGAGAATGCAAATCAATTAAAATTGCAAGTAACTTGTATGTTAATTTAGGGAGAATTAATATTTTGATATATTAACCCTTTCTGCCCCCAATAGCTAGTACATTTTTCAATTTTTGTTTTTCCTTTTCATAAATTTTTAAAGCTTTCTTCTTATAAATACTTAGATTTGTTAAATGTATTCCATAGTATTTATAGTTCATTTTGCTATGATGAATGGAATGTTTTTCCCATTTCCATTTCTAGTTGCTTTTTCAAAGATATTTGGGTGCCTGGATGGTTAAGTCAGCTAAGCATCCGACTCTTAATTTTAGCTCCGGTCTTGATCTCAAGGTCCTGATTTTGAGCCCAGTGTCAGGTTCTTTGCTGGGCATGGAGCCTGCTTGAGATTGTCTCTCTGTCTCCCCTTCGCCCCTCCCTCCTGCACATGCTTTTTCGCTCACTCTCTCACAAAAATAAATAAATGAATAAATAGATAAAAATTTAAAAACTAAAGCTATTGATGTAGATTTGTCCACTTTACCAACTTCTCTTACTAATTTTAGTATTCTATTAAATCTTGGGTTTTCCAGACATACAGTAGTACCACTCCCCCCAAATTTTATTCCTTCTTTGCCTGTGTTTATAACATTTATTTCATTCTCACATCTGATTGTATTTGCCAGAACTTCTAAGACAGCGTTAAATAAAAAATCTCATAGAAGTCATCTCTCATTCCTAATTGAAATGGTTAGTATTTTGTCATTTAAAATAATATTTATTTGGCTTTATTAAATATTCTTAATTGTTTATAATGAGCTTTTTTCTATTCCCATTTTAATTAATTATTATGTGTTTTGGTTGATAAATATTTTGATGGCTTTTTAGCATCTATTATAATACTATGTTTTTCTCTTCCTTTATGTGTTGATAAGATGGATTAAATTGATAAATTTCCTTCATTCAACCACGCTTGCACTTTTTTACTCTACACACAAAGCTTGTGTTTTTCTCTGTGGAAATTTTTAGGGAAATTTGTCTCTTTGACTCCTGTCTTTTAAAATTTCACAATGTTCCCTGATGTCATTGAGCTGTTTGCATGCGTTGTGCTGGGTACTTGATAGGCCCTTTCAGTCTGTCTTTAAATGGTGGGTGATTCGTGAATTGTTTTCTTGAATTTCTTTTCCTTCATTTTCTCAATTTAATCCTCTGTGATATACTATTCAGATGTTGACCTCCCTGGAATAGTCCTCTAATTTTATTTTATTTTCACTATTATTTTCAGTCTCTGCTTTCTTGCTTTACCTTTTGGGAGATTATCTCACATTATCTTTTAACCCTTCTATTGAATTTTCATCCCAGCTATCATGTTTTCTGTGCAGGAGCACTTTCTAGTCTCTGAATATTCCCTTTTTTAGTATTCTGATTTTGTTTCATGATTTCACATAATCATTTCGCATATCTCTCTGAGGATATTGATTGTGTGCATGTGTGTGTGTGTGTGTGTGTGTGTGTGTGTGAGTCTGTGTGTGTTGGGGGGGGAGGGAGAGAGAGAGAGATCACAGTTTTCTTATTCTTGCATGGTTCTGTCTTTCCATAATTCCTTTGGCCATTTTTTTTCTTTTGGTCTTTGTCTTTTATATTAGAAGCTTTGTTCAGATGTCTGGTAATCTTTAGTTGTCTACTTATTTGGGAACCCTCAATATCAATATTTTAAATTCTTTTTTCTTTTTGTGGGGGGCATGGGGATAGTGTTAGGGAGCTATTCAGATTTCCCAAAAAATAATCTTCTAGTGTCTTACTGCGAGTGTAAAGACCTGGCTGCCAGAATTCTAGAAGCCCAGTAGGTAAGAGGGCTGGGTGTCTTTAACACTCAGTGTGTAATATTTTACTTAATTTTGCTCATCTTCAGTGTGGTACATCAACCTTCAACTGGGTCTGGTGTGCTTCAGTTCAATGATGCTCTATTGTACCTTGCGCAGGTGTCTGCTGGGGTAGGAGAGGGGCAGTATCCAGCTATGTTGGGTAAATGAGACAATCTGGTGGTCTACCTTCATTTAAAATGTCTATAAATAGCCTCCTTTAAAGTCTTTCTTCACCCATTTTTAGAAGTAGCTAGTTATGCCAGTTCATGAGCCTTTGAAGATTTTCATGTATCAATTGGATTGTTCTTGGTTTTCCCCATTCTTAGTTGAGGATTTAGTGTTTCCGTTTCTACCATTTATTCATCTGCTTTTCAGCTTTCTATTTCTTCCCATTCTTATAAGTGTATAGTTATACTGCATACCTTCTTAAAGAAATAGTATCTTCATTGTAATTTAAGTGGGATCATAGGAGGAAGCAAATTTAGATGCTTATTTAGGAGAAAACAAATTTGGAAGTGTTTAAAATTTAAAATTTACTGTAAAGTCAAAATAACTTAAAACAACATACAAAGCCATACCTTCCTTTCTAGCCTTATATTTATCACTACATCTCATCTTACTATTTTAAATTCTACCCAGCCACCTTTTTTACAGTGTAGTAACCAAACCATGTTTTGATTTTGTACCTTTGTTCTTCCAGGATTCTTGCTCTGGAATGCCCATTACCCTCTAATTTCCAGATCTGGCGAAAATATTATTTAAGCCTCAGCTCAACTTTTATCTTTCATGCCATGCTCAGACAGAAATGGCTGCTATCCTCATCTCCTTTAAACTCTTAACATAGCAGTGAAATTGTCTTTTGTAGCATTTTAAACATATAATAAACTGAACTCTTGATACATAATAATTGGAACATATTTCAAGTGTACAATTTGATAACCTTTTTTTTAAGATTTTTTACTTATTTGAAGAGAGAGATCACAATTCGGCAGAGAGGGAGGGAGAAGCAGAACCCCCACTGAGCAGAGAGCCCAATGCAGGGCTCAATCTCAGGACCCTGAGATCATGACCTGAGCCGAAGGCTGAGGCTTAACCCACTGAGCCACCCAGGGCCCCTGATAACATTTTTAATAGGTGTGTACACCTATAAAACCATAACCACACTAAAGATAATGAACATCCCCAAGTTAGCTGGTACCTCTTCGTAACTCTTCTTTCTCCTGTTTTCTAAACCCTACCTTCCCATCCTCGGGTAACCACTAATCTCTTTGTCACTAGGGAGTAGTAAACATTTTCTGAATTTTATATAAATGGAATTATGGTATGGAATTATGCAGTCTTTTTTTCTGCTTTCTTTTGCTCAAATCATTATTTTGATATTCATCTGTGTTTTATCATGTGTCAGTAACTCATCCCTTTTTATTGGTGACTAATACTCCATTACATAGATTTATCACAGTTTGTTTATCCATCCACCTCTTGATGAGTACTTGGTTTGTTTCAAATTTGAGGCTTTTACCTCAAATTTCTTTCAAATTTGAGGTAAAGGTACTCTGAACATTCATGTACAAATCTTTAATGGACATAAACATTCATTTATTTTGTATGAAATTACAGTAGTGGAATGGCTGGATTTTGTAGTTGGTGTATGTTTAACTTTTTAAGAAATGGCCAAGCTGTTTTTCAAATGGCTACATCATTTTTTATTTCCACCACAAATGTGGGAGAGGTCTACATTGTTTCTAACTCTTAAAATGGTCATTCTTTTTAGTTTTAGCCATCCTAATAGGTGTGTAGTGGTATCTCAATGTGGTTTTAATTTGTATTTCCCTAATAACTAGTGGACCATCTTTACTTGTTATCTGTTATATCTTCTTTGTCAAGTGTGTATTCAAATTTTTTTGTCCATTTTTAATTGGGTTGCTTGTTTTCCTATTGCTGCATTTAAGAAGATTTTTCTCTATTCTGGATACCAGTCCTTTATCAGATATATGATTTTAAATATTTTCTTTCAGATGCTGTCTTTTTATTCTCTGAGCCGTGTCCTTTGAAAATCAGAACTTTTTACTTTGGGTTTTTATTTTTCATGAAGTCCATTTTATCAGTTTCTTTTTTATAGATATATATGCTTTCAGTATTCCTAAGAAGTCTTTTCTAAACCCAAAGTAACAGAAGTTTTTTTTTCTTTGTTTTTTTTTTTTTCTAAAAATAGATAGAGGCTTTATATTTAGGTTTGTGATCTGTTTTGAGTTTATTGTTTTATATGGTATAAGATGTGGAATTCAAGTTCAGTTTTTTTTACAAATAGATATCTAATTGTTGTAGGATTATTTGTTGAAAACATTATCCTTTTTTCATTGAATTGGCTTTGACTTTTGGGAAAGACCAGTTAGTTGTTCATATTTGTGTGAGTCTATTTCTGAACCCCCTATTCTGTTTCACTGATGTATTTTTCTACTTTAGTCAATATCATGCTGTTTATAATCCCTGTAGTTTTATAATGCATCTTGGAATAAGGTATAGTTAGTTCTCCAGCTTTGTCGTTTACAGATTTGTTTCGGTTATACTAAGAAGTTTTTTGCATTTTCCTATGACTTTTGAAATGAGTTTTTCAATTTGGACAAAGAAAGCCTGCTGTGTAGGGGCGCCTGGGTGGCTCAGTGGGTTAAAGCCTCTGCCTTCAGCTCAGGTCATGATCCCAGGGTCCTGGGATTGAGCCCCGCACCTGGCTCTCTGCTCAGCAGGGAGCCTGCTTCCCCCTCTCTCTCTGCCTGCCTCTCTGTCTACTTGTGATCTCTCTCTGTCAAATAAATAAATAAAATCTTAAAAAAAAAAAAAGAATCATGAGCTTAAAAAAATACTTAAATAATATAATAAAATATAATATATATTATATAATATATATTTTATATATATAATAAAATATAATTAAAAAATAATACTTAAAACCAAAAAAAAGAAAGCCTCCTGTGATTCTGATTTGAGATTTATTGAATCTTTATATCGACTTCAGGAAAATTAATGTCTTAACATCTATTTTCAATTCTTTTATCAAATATATGATTTTTACAAGTCTTTTATCAAATGTATGAGTTTTGATGTTAAGTCCTTTATTGAATGTTTCATATATATATAAGGATTTGTGTATTGAATTGTCCCATGAACTATACCTATCTCTTTAACTTTAATTTATTTTAGCAATATTTTGTAGTTTCATTGTACAAGTCTTTCACATCTTTATCATATTTGTTTCTAAGCATTTCATATTATTTTTATTCTATTATAAATGGTATTTTAAATGTCAGTTTCTAATTGTTGATTATATGTAAAATTGCAATTGTTTTTTTTGTTTTACTATTTTTTTTTAAAGATTTTATTTATTTATTTGACAGAGACCGATCACAAGTAGGCAGAGAGGCAGAGAGAGTGAGGGGGAAGCAGGCTCCCCGATGAGCAGAGAGCCCAGTGTGGGGCTCGATCCCAGGACCCTGGAATCATGACCTGAGCCGAAAGCAGAGGCTTTAACCCACTGAGCCACCCAGGCACCCCTTACTGTTATTTTCTTAAATTTTTTAAATTTATTAACATATAATGTATTATTAGCCCCAGGGGTACAGGTCTGTGAATCACCAGGTTTACACACTTCACAGCACTCACGATATCACATGCCTTCCCCAATGTCCATAACCCCACCACCCTCTCCCAACCCCCCTCCCCCAGGTCACCCTCAGTTTGTTTTGTGACAATAAGAGTCTCTTATGGTTTGTCTCCCTCCCGATCCCATCTTGTTTCATTTATTCTTTTCCTACCCCCCAAACCCCCCACGTTGCATCTCTACTTCCTCATATCAGGGAGATCATATGATAATTGTCTTATTTGCTACTTATTTCGATTGACTTATTTCGCTAAACATAATACCCTCTAGTTCCATCCGTGTCATCACAAATGGCAAGATTTAATTTCTTTTGATTGCTGCATAGTATTCCATTGTGTATATATACCACATTTTCTTTATCCATTCATCTATTGATGGACATCTAGGTTCTTTCCATAGTTTGGCTATTGTGGACTGAAGTTGATTTTTTATAATCACTGTATGTATATCGATCTTGTTATCTTGCAACCCTCCTAAACTCCTTTAGATCTGTAAGATCTATAAGGATTTTTTTATAGGTTTAAGTGGATTTTCTACATAGGTAATCATGTCTATGAATAAAAACAGTACTGCTTCTTCCTTTCCAATCCAAATGCTTTTTACTTCTTTTTCCTGCCTTATTGCACAGACTAGCTCTTCCATTAAAACATTGAATGAAAGTGGTAAAAGCAGATATGCTTTTGTTTTTCCTGATCTTAGGAGGATGGCATTCAGTCTTATGCCATCAAGTGTAGATGTAATTGTACATGTTAGATAAAGGCTTTTTATTGATACTCTGTTTTAGGAAATTCTTTGATTCCTACAATGGTGAGTTTTTATCAAGAATGGATGCTGCACTATGTCATTTTTTTTAATATTTTTTAAGGTGATCATATTTTTTTTCTCTTTTAAGTTTTTTAAAAAAAGATTTTATTTATTTATTTGACAGATATCACAAGTAGGCAGAGGGGCAGGCAGAGAGAGAAGGGGAAGCAGGCTCCCTGCTGAGCAGAGAGCTCCACGCGGGTCTCGATCCCAGGACCCCGGGATCACGACCCAAGTGGAAGGCAGAGGCTTTAACCCACTGAGCCACCCAGGCGCCCCTCTTTTAAGTTTTTTAACATGATGAATTGTATTGGTTTTCTAATATGGAAACCCAATTCTCCATTCCACTTGGTCATGATGTATTAACTTTAAAATACATTGTTGAATTTGATTTGCTGAAATTATGTTTAGAAGTTTTCTATTTATGTTTATGAGGGATATTAATCCAGTTTTCTTTTTATGTCTTTGTCTCATTTTGGAAACAGGGCATTGCCTATCTTTTAAAGTGAGTGGGCAAGTGTATCCTCCTACTCAATTTTCTGGTAGAGGTTGTCCAGAATTGGTATTGTTTCTTCCTTAAATATCTAGTAGAATTTATTAATTAATCCATCCAGCCCTGAATTTTTCTTTATGGGGAGGTTTTTTTAACTACCAGTTTAATTATTTCATAGATGTAGTACTATTCAGTTTGTTTGATTTTTTAGAACTTTGGCATCTTTTTTCTTACAAGGAATTTGTCTTTTTCATCCAAGTTGTTGGATTTTTAAGCACAAAGTTGCTAATCACATTTTATTTTCTTTCTAATATTTGTAGAATCTATAGTTGTGTTATTTCTCCTAGCAATAATATGTTGTCTTTTTTGTCTTTCATGTTTAGTCTGGCCAGAGATTTGTCTGTTTTATTGAATTTCTCAAGGAATCAGTTTTGGGATGTAGCAAAAGCTATTCTAAGAGGGAAGTTTATAGCAATACAGGCCTATCTCATGAAGCAAGAAAAATCTTAAACAACCTAACCTTACACCAAACAATCTGGAAAAAGATAACAAGCAAAACTGAAAGCTGGGAGAAGTAAGGAAATAATAAAAGATTAGAGTAGAAATTAATGAAATAAAGACTATTTAAAAAAAAACAACAATAGAACAGATCACGAGCTGGTTCTTTGAAAAGATCAAGAAAATTGATAAACCTTTAACCAGATTCACCAAAACAAAAACAAAAACAAAAAAAACTAGAGAGAGAGGACTCAGAAATGACAGAGGAAAAATAATAACCAACACCACAGAAATACAAAAGATTCTAAGACAATATTTTTAAAAACTACATGCCAACAAATTGGACAACCTAAAAGAAATAGATAAATTCCTAGAAACATACAACCTTCTAAAACTGAATCAGGAATAGAAAATTTGAATAGACTGATTACCAGCAATGAAATTGAATCAGTAATAATAATAGTAATTTAAAAAAAAAAAAACACAAAAACTCCCAAAGAGCAAAGTCTATGACCAGATGGCTTCAGAGGCAAATTCTACCAAACTTTTAAAGAAGAGTTAGTACGTGTTCTTCTCAAACTATTCCAAAAAACGGAAAAGGAAGGAAAACTTCCAAATTCATTCTATGAGACCAGCATTACCCTGATACTAAAACCAGATAAAGACACCACAAAAAAAGAAAACTACAGGCCAATATCTCTGATGCACATAGATGCAAAAATCCTCAACAAAATATTAGCAAATCAGTCCAAAAATATATTTCAAAAAATCACTCACCACAATCAAGTGAGATTTATTCTTGGGCTATGAGGGCAGTTGAGTATTTGCAAATCAGTCAATGGTGATTGATAAGTGAAAGGATAAGAACCATATGATCATTTCAGTATATGGAGAAAAAGCATTTGACAGAGTACAGCATCTACTCATGATAAAAACCCTCAGCAAAGTAGGCTTAGAGGGAACATACCTCAACATAATAAAGGCCATATATGAAAAACCCACAAATAGCATCATAGTAAATGGTGAAAAAAAGAACTTTTCCTCTCTGGTTAGGAACAAGACAAGGATGTCCTCTCTCATCACTTTTATTCAGCATAGTACTGGAAGTTTTAGCCACAGCAATCAAACAAAGAAAAAGAATAAAAGACTTTCAGACTGGTAAGGAAGAAGTAAATCTTTCAGTATTTGCAGATGACATGATACTCTGTGTAGAAAACCTGCAAGATTCCACCAAAAATCTATTAGAAACTTATAAATGAATTTAGTAAGTCACAGCATACAAAAATCAATGTACATAATCAATTATATTTCTATACTCTAATAATGAAGCAGTAGAAAGAGAAATTAAGAGAATAATCCCATTTACAATTGTACCAAAGATAATAAAATGCTTAGAAATACATCTAACCAAAGAGGTAAAAAACCTGTGTTCTGGAAACTATAATACATTGCTGAAAAAAATTGAAGATGACGCAAAGAAATGAAAGATATTTCATGTTCACAGACTGGAAGAACAAATATTGTTAAAATGTATTTACTACCCAAAGCAATCTACACATTTACTGCAATCCCTATCAAAATGCTAACAGCATTTTCCACAACTATAAAAAACAATCGTAAAATTTGTATGGAACCACAAAAGACCTTGACTAGCCAAAGCCATCTTTTTTTTTTTTTTCCAAAGATTTTATTTATTTATTTGTCAGAGAGAGAGAGAGGGAGAGAGAGCGAGCACAGGCAGACAGAATGGCAGGCAGAGGCAGAGGGAGAAGCAGGTTCCCTGACAAGCAAGGAGCCCGATGTGGGACTTGATCCCAGGACGCTGGGATCATGACCTGAGCCAAAGGCAGCTGCTTAACCAACTGAGCCACCCAGGCGTCCCTAGCCAAAGCCATCTTAAAAAAGAAAAACAAAGCTGGAGGCATCATAATTCCAGACTTCAAGTTATATTACAGAGGTGTAGTAATCAAAACAGTATGGTACTGGCCCAAAAGCAGGCACATAGATCAATGGAACAGAAGAATATAGAGCCCAGAAATAAACCTGCAATTATATGGTCAATTAATCTATAACAAATACACAAAGGAGGCAAGAATATGCAATGGGAGGAAAATTATATGGTCAATTATATGATCAGTTAATCTATAACAAATACACAAAGAGAGGCAAGAATATGCAATGGGGGAAAAAGTCTCTCCAACAAATGGTGTTGGGAAAACTGGACAGCTACATGCAAAAGAATGAAACCGGACCAGTGTCTTATACCATACACAAAATTAAAAATGGATTAAGGACCTAGGGGCACCTGGGTGGCTTAATCAGTTAAGCATCTGCCTTCAGCCCAGGTCATGATCCTAAGGTTCAGAGATCAAGCTCCGCATCAGGCTCCCTGCTCAGCAGAAAGTCTGCTTCTCCCTCTTCATGCCCTCTGCACTGCTAGTGTTCTCTCTCTCTCTAATAAATAAATAAATAAAATATTTTTTAAAAAATGGGTTGTGATGTGAGGCCTGAAAATGTAAAAATCCTGGGAGAGAATTAGAGGCATTAATTTCTGTGCCATTGGCTGTAACAACATTTTTCTAGATATGTCTCCTGAGGCAAAGGAAACAAAACAAAAGTAAACCATTGGGACTGTATCAAAACAAAAAGCTATTGCACAGCAGATGAAACAATCCACAAAACTAAAATTCCAGCTTACTGAAGTTAGGAGAAGATATTTTCAATGGAGAAGATATTTTCAAATGACATATCTGATAAAGTGTTAGTACCTAAAATATATAAAGAACACAACTCAACACCAAAAACCAAATAATTCAATTAAATAATTCATGAACACACATTTCTCTACAGAAGACATACAGATGACCAACAGACACATGAAAAGGTGCTCAATATCACTCATCAGGAAAGTGCAAATCAAAAACTACTATATCACCTCACACCTGTCAGAATGGCTAAAATCTCATACACAAGAAACAACAAGTGTTGGTGAGGATGTAGTAGAAAAGGAACCCTCTTTGAGTTTCAGACTGATCTCTTGTCTTTTCTCTATGACTCATTTTTTATTTTTATTTTTTTTTAAGATTTTATTTATTTGACTGACAGAGATCACAAGTAGGCAGAGAGGCAGGCAGAGAGAGAGAGAGGAGGAAGCAGGCTCCCCGCAGAGCAGAGAGCCTGATGTGGGGCTCAATCCCAGGACCCTGGGATCATGACCTGAGCTGAAGGCAGAGGCTTTAACCCACTGAGCCACCCAGGCGCCCCTATGACTCATTTTTTAAAAAACACTTTATTACCTAGTTCAAAATCTCCTGTTCTTTAGCTGCAGCGATTGATACTTTTGGTTGTCTTAGAGGGAGTTTAATGCACTGGCTTAGTATCCCCTGCCATAAATTGTCCTTAATTATATTTCAAAAATTATATTTCAAAACTCAGGGATGAAGTTATTGTGGGAAAAAAAAGGAGGGAAAACTCAGTTTCCATAACTTTGGATCTCTAAGACCCAGATACGAAATGTATTGCAGTCTAATGCAGCATTACTTCAGATGGTATATAAAACTAGGTACCAAGTACCTGAAATGTAGCTAGTCAAAATGGAGATGGGTTGGAACACCTGGGTGGCCCAGCCAGTTAAGCATTTGCCTTTGGCTCGGGTCATGATCCCAGGGTCTTGGGATTAGGTCCCACACTGAACCTACTTCTCCCTCGCCCTCTGCCTCTCTCTCTCTCTCTTTCTCAAATAAATAAATAAATAAATAAAATCTTTTTTAAAAATTGAGATGGGCTGTGAGTGTGAAATACACATTGGAATTTGAAAACTTCATTTGAAAAGCATAAAGTGCCTCATTAGTGGTATTTATATTGATTACAAGTTGAAATGATTGTACTTTAGGTATATTGGGTTAGATAAAATATTACTACATTTAATTTTACCTCTTTTTTACTTTTTAAAAATTAGACTACTAGGCAATTTTAAATTATTTGTATGTATATTATATTTCTGTCAGGCATTGCTATAGAATCCCATACTCAGACCTCAGCCCACGACATTATTCCTGCTTCACTCTACCTATATTCATTTTAAAGACTGGTTTTAAAAAAGAATAATTGAGAACAACAAAAGTCTTCTGGAGATTTCTTAATGATGCTTTTTAATAATGGAATTAGCACAAAACTCATCCCAAGCTATTAAACTTTCTGGTCTGTAACTCTGTGTTGCCTCACACTTCACACTTTAGTGAAATCCATGTAGCTTGGATCTTACTGCACTATTTAGCTGAACTTTAGGCAGGCATTTGGGACCAGGAGTTAGAGATACACTCTTAATAGGGTGAAGAAAATCAATTTGTACAGACACTTGGCCAGTAAGTTGGTATATTCCAGAAGGTCACTTCTACACCCTTCTTCCTCCAGTTCATAGCATGACCTCCATGTGTAAGGAGCCAGAATAAAAAATGGTAAAGATTTACAACCTATTTTATAGTCAGGAAGATATGCCCCTTTTTATAGTAACTTTTCATTCTTCAAGGTTACTGAACCTTTGACAGGTTCAAAATTTCACAACCGTAGTATACAGTTGCTATTATATTCCTGTGCATTAAGAATTATATTTGGTGGGATGCCTGGATGGCTCAGTCAGTTCATTGTCTGCATTCAGCTCAGGTGATGATCCCAGGGTCCTAAGATCAAGTGCCGTGTTCAGCTCCTTGCTTAGCCCGGAGCCTGCTTCTCCATCTGCCTGTAGCTCCCCCTGCTTGTGCACTCTCTTTCTCTCTCTGATAAATAAATAAAATCTTTTAAAAAAATTATATTTGGACTGAAATATCGTAGCCATATTTTCAGAGAGTCTAATCTCCATCTGTCTCACAGTTGCAAACCTTCTTCCACTTGATTTAAATTTCTCAGGCTTCCCATTGTGAATGCATCTCTGGCCTTATCTATGTTGTTGTTTTCAGTTAGGGTATGTTTTAAAGCAAGTTTTGCAGTTTGAGGAATGACTCTTCTATCAGTAATGCATCAGAAAGTTGTTCAGCCAAAGTTTTGACCACTGCCTTAGCCTCATGAGGCACTTCTCGTTAGAGATGAAGTAATGTAATTTTAAGGACACTCTTTCCTAACGCAGTCTGTCATGAGCACATTTTGAGCCTAACATTGTGTTCTGTAAACTTCATGAGACTAGCTTCTGGAATCTACCCTTGTAGCCAAAGTATTTGCAGAAGATATTTGCCTAGCTAGCCGCAAAAAGAGGCATTCCCTTTCTTGATGAATATTTTAATAATTGAACCAGTTGAAATCATAAATGGCACTTAAAAGGGTTTAGGTAAAAATATTAATAAATAAATAAAAGTCATTAGAAATCAATGAGTTCAAACTCTTTTCTAGGTGAAGAAAACTAAAGTTCAGAGAGGTAGCATGATCCCCATAAGTCCACAACGAAGATCGTGGCATACTATGGATAAGAATATGGTCTAATAATAGCTGTAGTCATGTCTCTGTGTAAATAATAAATGATCTTACGGGGGGAATAAAAAAGAATGTGGTCTAATAATGTTCATCCCTGTTCTTTTTCTAGTATACTACACATGGTCTTTAAACAATAAACTAGTGTTTGGTCTATAATCATAATATTTTTTCAAATTTATTTAGGGAAATTTTTAAATTCATTTAAATAAACATAAACTTGCTCAATGTTGGAAATTTCTATTGAGGCAAAACATAATGCTTTTCATAAAATCAAAATCAGTGGACCTCATTTCCAATCTATATATATATATATATATATACATATATATCTGTATCCAGCTTTATATTTAAAACACTACAACTAGGGCGCCTGGGTGGCTCAGTGGGTTAAGCCGCTGCCTTCGGCTCAGGTCATGATCCCAGGTCCTGGGTTCAAGCCCCGCATCGGGCTTTCTGCTCAGCAGGGAGCCTGCTTCCTCCTCTCTCTCTGCCTGCCTCTCTGCCTACTTGTGATTTCTCTCTGACAAATAAATAAATAAAATCTTTAAAAAAAAAAAAACCACTACTACTAAAACCATATGCAAACTAATAGCCATTAACTAATGGTACATAGAAGGAAACAATTAGAGATGTGAAAGGAGAGAAATGAATCCAAAAAGCCTATTCATCTTCCCATTCAGCTTAAATGCCCTTCATTCATAAATCATTCTCTGATTGCTGTGGCACAATCACTCCCTATTCTTTGCTCCCATAACACCTTTTTCTACTTCTGGCATGTTAAACACCTTGATTTGCTTTAGCTCATGTTAGGCCTACCTGTGTATTAGTTTCATTAGTTTGTAAGCCCCTTGAAGACAGACTAACTCTAATGATAGATACCATATGTAAGTTGTAGGCCCATATTTATTGGTTGAAAAATGAAGACATAAGTATAAATGGAGATAAACTTTTTAAAAAAAACACTTAGATTCTAATTTTTTTTAAATTGATTTATTTTAGAGACAGGGGGAGAGGCAGAGGGAGAAGGAGAGAGAGAATCTTAAGCAGACTCTGTGCTGAGCGTGATCCTGATGTAGAGCTCCATCCCAGGACCCTGAGATCATGACCAGACCTGAAATCAAGAGTTGGCCACTTAACCAACTGAGCCACCCAGGCTTCCCTAAACACTTGGATTTTAGTCTAAGTAAGTTGGTGCCGGTTACTTTAAGCAAATGTAGAGTAATTTGAATAACAATATATTTCACACATTCACATGAATCTAAGAATCAAGTCAGATACAGCCCTATTTTTCTGGAGTGGTTCAAGGTCATATCAGAAAGGACAATATTGGTTCACTATAAACCAGTGATTCTCAAAGCTTGTAGGGGTGCCTGAGTGGCTCAGTGGGTTAGGCCTCTGCCTTCGGCATGGGTCGTGATCTCAGGGTCTTGGGATCAAGCCCCGCATCAGGCTCTCTGCTTGGTGGGGAACCTGCTTCCCCTTCTCTCTCTGCCTGCCTCTCTGCCTACTTGTGATCTCTCTCTCTCTGTCAAATAAATAAATAAAATCTTAAAAAAAAAAAAAAAGAATAACTGGAGAGCTTGTTAAAACACAAACTGCTGGTCCCCACACCTGGATTTCTGACGTAGTAAATCTGGAATAGAGCCTGAAAATTTTCATATTTAGCAAGTTGTGAGATCATACCTGCACTGCTGGTCCATTGGCCAACATTTTGTGAACTGCTATTACAGACAAATAGACTAAAAAAAGAATAGAGGCAAACTGAAGCAAGGAAAGAGAAAAGTAGGACCAATGTACACATTGAGAGAAGATTAATGGTAGGAGAGTTGTGGAGTCCCGACCGAACACCAAAACATTAAGAAGACATGTTCTCTTTCCACTTCTTACCTCCCTGATTAGGATGCTACTGCCCTGACACCTGGATATTCTCAAAAGTACTAGACATTCTCAAAAGTACTCTTTGCCAACCAATCAGTTTTATTTCATAAAATTGGCCTCTTTCTGTAGCTAGTCTTTTAAAACCAGTACTTTGAGTGACTACTTTGTACCCAGCACTAAAATCTTAAGGAAGAAAAAGTAGAATCATATAGAGCTTTTAGATAATGTCTCTTTTCTTTCTTGGAAAAGAAAAAAATTTCATTACTTGAGAAGAAAATACAGTCATCTTCATTCTGTTTACAAAATCTCTGTAGGTTTATGCTGTGAAAGACAGACCAGGCAGGGCTTTTGTTGTCTGTTTTTATTTTTTATTCAGATGTAATTGACATACAACATTTTATTAATTTCAGATATACAACAATTTGTATTATATATTATATTTATACAATAATTAATATTGTATATATTGCAGAATGATTACCCCAGTAATTCTAGTTAACATCCATCACCACACACTGTTACAAATTTTATTTCTTGTGATAGAACATCTGACATCTGTTCTCTTAACAACTTTCAATTATATAATACATTATTAGATCCCATGACTTACTTATTTTATAACTAGAAGTTTATACCTTTCTACCTCCTTCACCCATTTTACCCACCCTCCTATACTTAACTCTGGCAGCCAACAATCTGTTCTCTTTGTCTGTGAGTTTGGTGTTTTGATTTTTTAAAATTCCGCCTGTGAGATCATACAGTATTTACATATGACTTATTTCACTTAGCATAATACCTTCTAGTTCCATCTGTGTTGTTATAAATGGCAAGACTTTCTTCCTTTTCTGTAGCTAAATAATATTCCATTTTGTATTTATTTCATTTTCTTTAACCATTCATCCACTGATGGATACTTAGGTTGATTTCCTATTTTAGCTATTGTAAATAATGCTGCAATGAACATGGGGGTGCATATATCTTTTTAAGTTAGTGTTTTCAATTCCTTTGGATAAATACCCAGAAGTGAGTTGCTGGATCATATAATACTGTTATTTTTAATTTTTTGAGGAACCTTCATACTGTTTTCTATAGTGGCTGCACCAATTCACATTCCTACCTAAGGGTTCCCTTTTCTTCACATCCTTGCCAATACCTGTTATTTCTTGTCTTTTTGGTAATAGGCTTTCTGACAGGTGTGAGATGATACCTCATTATTTGAATTTGCATTTCCCTTATGATTAGTGATGTTGAGCATGTTTTCAAGTGGCTATTGGCAATCTGTGTATCTTCTTTGGAAAAATGTCTATTCCAATCCTCTGCCCATTTTTTAATGAGATTTTTGTTGTTGTTTTGCTACTGAACTGTATGAGTTTTTTATATTTTGGTTAGTAAGCCCTGACAGGATATATGATCTGTAACTACCTTCTCCCATTCAGTAGGTAGCCTTTTCATTTTGTTGATTTTCTTCCCTATATAGAAGCTTTTTAATTTGATATAGTCTCTTTTGTTTATTTTGCTTTTGTTTCCTTTGCCTTTGAGTTGTTGTTTTGTTTAATTTTTATGTTTTTATTTAAATTCCAATTAGTGAACTTACAGTGTAATATTCGTTTTAGGTATATAATAAAGCAATTCAAGACTTCTGTACAACACCTGGTACTCATCACAGCAAGTGCACACCTTACAGTCCATCATCTGTTTAACCCATCCTCTCACCCACCTCCCTTCCAGTAACCATCAGTTTGTTCTCTCTAGTTAAGAGTCTTTTCTTCTTTTTCTTGGTTTGCCTCTCCCTCTCTTTTTTTCTCCCCTTTGTTCATTTGTTTTATTTCTTAAATTCCACATACGAGTGGAATCATATGGAATTTGTCTTTCTCTGACTTATTTTGCTTAGGATAATGCTCTCAGGTTCCATCCATGTCCTTGCAAATGGCAAGATTTCATTCTTTTTTATAGCTGAGTAATATCCCGGGGTGTATGTGTAAACACCACATATTCTTTATCTATTCATCAGTCAATGAACAGTGTTGCCTTTGCCTTTGGAGTCAGGCCCTAAATGTCATAGAGCATACCACCTATGTTTTCTCTTAGGAGCTTTATGGTTTCAGCTCTTAAAGTATTCAATCCATTTTGAGTTGATTTTTGCATATGCTATAATGTAATGGTTCGGTTTCATTCTTTTGCATATGGCTGTCCAGTTTTCCTAGCATCATTTATTGAAGACACTGCTCTTTCCCCATAGTATATTCTTGGCTCCTTTGTCATAAATTAATTGACCCTGTATGTGTAGGATTATTTCTGGGCTTTCTCATCTATTCCACTGATCTGTTTATGTTTTTATGCCAGTACCATACTGTTTTGATTACTGTAGTTGTATAATATACTTTGAATTCAGGAAGAGAAATTAGTCCAACTTTATTCTTTCTCAAAATTACTTTGGCTACTTGGGGTCATTTATGGTTCCATACGAAGTTTAAGATTGTTTGTTCTATTTCTATTAAAAATATCTTTGATAAGAATTTCATTGAATCTAGAGTATTTGGGGTTGTATGGACATAATACTAATTCTTTCAATCAGTGAACACAATATCTTTCCATTTAGTTCTGTCTTTAATTTTTTTCATCATTATCTTATAGTTTTCAATGTACAAGTCTTTTACCTCCTTCATTAAGTTCATTTTTAGGTATTTTACTCTTTCTTATATACCTGTAAATGGCATTGTTTTCTCACTTTTTTTTCCTGGTAGTTTGTTACTACTGTAGAGAAACAATAGATTTTTCTATATTGATTTTGCATCCTGCAACTTTACTGAATTTGTTGATTAGTTCTAACGGTTTATAGTAGATTCTTTAGGATTTTCTATGTGTAATATTACGTTGTCTGTAAACAGTGACAGACATTCTGATGCCTTTTACTTATTTTCTTGTCTAATTGCTCTGGCTAGGACTTCTAGTACTATGTTAAATAATCATGGCAAGAATAGGCATCCTTGTTTTATTCCTGCTCTTAGATGAAAAGCTTTCAGCTTTTCACCTTTGAGTATGATGTTAGCTCTGGGCTTGTCCTATATGACCTTTATTACATTAAGATATGTTCTCTCTATACCCACTTTGTTAAAAGTTTTTATCATGAACCAATGTTAAATTTTGTCAAATGCTTTTTCTGCATCTATTGAGATGATAATGTGATTTTTAGCCTCCATTTTATTTATTTTTTAAAGACTTTATTTATTTATTTGACAGGGACCACAAGCAGGGGTAGTGGCAGGCAGAGGGAGAGGGAGAAGCAGGTTCCTTGTTGAGCAGTGAGCCCAAAAGGATGTGGGCTTGATCCTAGGACCTGGGGGATCATGACCTGAGCTGAAGGCAGTTGTTTAACCAACTGAGCCACCCAGGCACGCCTGTCCTTCATTTTATTAATGTGGAGTAACACAATGATTTGCAAGTGTTGAACCATCCTTTCATCCCTGGAATAAATCCAACCTGATCATGGTTATTTAATGTATTATTAAATACAGTTTGCTAATAGTTTGTTCAGGATTTCTCATCTGTGTTCATCAGGGATATTGACCTGTTATTTTCTTTTCTTATGCTTCCTTATCCAGTTTTGTTAATCAGGATAATGCAGGCTTTGTAAAATGAGTTTGGAAATGTTCCTGTCCCTTCTATTTTTGGAATTAGCATATGTGTGCTAATTGATCTTATGTTTTCTTATGCTTGTTCTTATGGTATAAGACCTAATAATTATAAGACCTAATATTATAAACTACACTCAGAACTGATAGCTCCCTTCTATACAGGAGCTTGGCCTGGCTCTTGCCTTTTCCTTCTATACCTTCAACCCCCTACTCCTGTCCAAAGCTTGATGACCTACTTAGAATAAATTCTTTCTCCTTCACAATTCTGCCTGTCTTTTCATGGGGGAAAAAAAAATCCTGATCTCCCTTCTCCAACAAGGATTCCTCTCTTTTTTCTAGTAAACTTGTGACCCCTTTTCTCATGTCCAGTACCTTTGCAATCCTTATAGTGCTTTTGTCTTTTCTGAAGTAGTTATAAGCTAGCCAAATACTATCTATTTTGTGTTTCTGTGTTATTTAGGAAAATTACACCCAGAAAGAGCCTGGTTTTTTTTAAAAGAAGTCCAGCCAATGGTGTAATTTGTTTTTACCTAAGATAACAGTAAGAATTAAGTATCTGGATGATTGTTAGTTTCAAACTTACATACTTTTGAAAATACCATGACTGTGTATGTGTGTGTGTGTGTGTGTGTGTGTGTGTTCATTACAGAAGTTTTATGGAAGAAACATACATAGTTCTCTAAAATGTTTAATTAAAATCAGAAAAAGAATTTAAGAGGCTGTCATGACAGCCTAGCTACATGGTTTTCCAGCAAGATTTAAAACAGCTTCTTCTTCATTCCTTTTAGAACACTAATTAGTGTCTTATATGTCCTATAATCACTGAGGAAATCAGAAATAATATTCAGTAAGGAGGCAAGTGTATTAGGGGAGTGTAGCAATCGTGGATAACTCTTTAGGCTCGATACTGTGTAAATATTAGTGACATGTCTCTTTTTCTGTCAAATAAGTAAAATCTTAAAAAAAGAAAGAAAGAAAAAGAAGTGGTCGAGCTAGCCAGTGGAAAGTAGGTACTGTAAGAGAGGAGATCCAAGGATGAAAAAAGAGCTGAGAAATACATTTAGAGGGTTGGCAGAATAATAAAAACCTATAAAGGATATTGAGATGAAAGGATCATAGATATAAAAGAAGAAAAGATGTAAAAGGAAAAAAGAGTCATGGAGGCCAAGGAAGGAAATTAGTTTAAGAATAAAATTACTACTGGGGCGCCTGGGTGGCTCAGTGGGTTGAAGCCTCTGCCTTCGGCTCAGGTCATGATCCCAGTGTCCTGGGATCGAGCTCTGCATCGGGCTCTCCGCTCTGCGGTGAGCCTGCTTCCTCCTCTCTCTCTGCCTGCCTCTCTGCCTACTTGTGATCTCTGTCAAATTAAAAAAAAAAAAAAAGAAAGAATAAAATTACTACTTAAAAAAACATTAGGGGCGCCTGGATGGCACAGTTGTTAAGCGTCTGCCTTCAGCTCAGGTCATGATCTCAGGGCCCTGAGATCAAGCCCCGCATCAGGCTCCCTGCTCCTTGGGCAGCCTGCTTCTCTCTCTCCCACTCACTGAACTTGTGTTCCCTCTCTCGCTGTGTCTCTGTCAAATAAGTAAATAAAATCTTAAAAAAAAAAAAAAAAGTTAAATTGTATGAATAAGCATATAATTTGTGATTAGGAAAAATATGAAGTATAGACACTAAATGTTAACATTGGTTGTTTAAGGGTTGTGGGATTTATCACAAAGATGTTTTTCTTTGTTTTTACTTACCTATATTTCAGACGTCTTTTGTAATGAAATGGAAGATTGTGCATTTTGGTCGTGGTGGTGGTGTTTAAGGGAAGTCGTTTTAAAAAAAAAAAAAGCATGTGTTTAATTTTAACAAATGGTATAGAGGTTAAATTAAATGTCTAAACATAATCCATTTGGTTAGCAAGTAAGAGGTTATTGTTGGTGACCTTTGCCAGTAAAAGTGGGGGTAGGGGTTCAGAAGGCCAAAGCCAATCTGGAGGGGGGTTGATCTTCTAGTCAGGGTCTAGTTTTATGTTGTCATTAAGAAATAAGTGCAGAACATTGTTTTCTTAGGATTCCCAGGGCTGCTTTCATGTTACTACCCTAACCTTACGTAACACTTCACATTTTACTTTCTGTCTTATCAGTGCTTTAGAAAAAAAATAATAATAACCACAGAGTTGACAATTCCTTGCCTATTTATCTTTAAGGAAGGTTAGATGTGGTTAATTGAGTCTCACTTTCATGTATTTCATTCATTGTATGGAATCTGCTTTTGACTTTCAAAAAGATTTTCGTAAATGCTGCTGCTGAGCAATTATAATTGTCTTACACATTTCAGAATATTCTTCTTGAAACTCAGAGCTAAGTAAGGTTTTTCTGATCGTTTTATTTTCACAAGGTAGATCATGTAGAAAATTATCTCTAGTTATTTATGATAATTAGTTATACAAGTATTTTATCTTTTGTTAATATTGTAAAGGCGGCATAATGGTAACTTACGGATTTAAAATACTAAAATAACTGTTGGTTTTTCTTTATAACCGCATTTACATACATACATGAAGGCTTTTCTAATGTAGAAAGCTTTTTTCCAATAGGTTTTATTTCTTTATTGGCCATTCCAAATATGACAGATTAGCCACTCTAAGTGTGACAGATTTATAATTTACTTTTTTTTTTTTTCCTCAAAGGAACTTACTTAAAATATGCTCTTTTGGAGGGAGGAGGGACAAAGGAAAGCAAACAAAAAATACAGTATAAGAGCTACCTTGAAACTATGTAAACTATATAAATTATTAATGTTATCTCTTCATGGAGAAGTCCACCAGCTTTTCCTCACTTTGAAGATAGAGGAAGTCGTTTATTACTTAGAATTTCTTTTTGAAGCATTCTGTTTCATTGGCTTCCATGATGAAACATTTCCTCCATATCCTCCTACTTCTCTGGCCATTCCTTTTCCATCTTGGAAAGCTTATCCTTCTCCACTTGGCTTTTAATTTGTAAAGCTTCATATTCCTCTTTTGTTTCATTCTGTATCCTCTTAAAAGATGATCTCTTCCATACCCACATCTTAACTTGCAAACTTGTTTCTCTCCCCCAAACCTTGCCTCTGAGCTCTACACCCAGATATCCAGCTGACTACCTAATATCTCATTTTCATATCTCAAAGACACCTCAACTTCGGTTACAAACTGAACTTACGATACCTATTTTCTCTACTCCTCAGCCCTAAAAACCTGATCCCTTTTTATTGTTCCCAGTCTTGGCAAATTTACCATCGTTGATTCAGTTACACAAACCAAAACCTGTGTCATCCTTGACACCTTCAGCCTCATCCCTGACATCAGGTTATCTTGATTTTTACTTCATAAAAATATTTTAACTCAATCCACTTCTCTCTGCCAAAATGATGACTCTTTTCTTATCTACTGATCCTAGGGCATATATCAATGGAAAATGCAAATTCTCCAAGTGGGTCCGCATGTGTAATGAGAAGCAGTTAGGGCTTATGATTCCTGGATCTCCTACAGAGCCCTTTATTGCTCTGAACCCCATTCATAGCTGCAGCTTTATGCATCACTTGGTATGAGCTAGAACAGTAGTCCCAGATGTAGAATTTGCTGCCTCCATAATCTGAAGAGGCCTATCAGAAGTTGTGCTTCCTTCCTCATGGTGGGAGATATAAGATGCAACAAATTATCATATACTTTGAATGAAATGTCCCAGAATGCCAGAACCTTCATAAGGCTTATCTCCCATCCTCTGGGTACATATGCCTTACCAGAGTTCCAGATATGATAGCCACTTCTTTCTTATCCAGCCTGATTAGCATGATGTCATCAATGTAGTTCAACAAATATAATATTATGTGTGATGTTCAAATGGTCCCAAAATCTTCACATAGAATTTGAATGGAAGGGGTTTTAGTTAACATAATCCTGCTTACTATAATCCTGTTTACCATTGTCCCTTTCACATAAATGTGGACTGTTTCAGATTGTCCTCTCTGATAGGGATAGAAAAGAACTTTTTCCAAATCAATGGTTTCATGTAGCATACGGGAGGCTATGATAATCTGCTTTAGCAAGGACAACACATCTTTGTTACATAACTGCATCTGGTTCCTACAGACACCAGACTGGAGAATTAAACAGATGTAAGACAGAGACCATTACTCCTGAATCCTTTCGATCCATAAGAGTGGAACTAAGTTTCATTATCACCACCAGTAAATCCATCTAAAATAGGGACTAAATAAAATAAATAATTTTTATAAATAAAATAGGGGTTTTAAAAAATATATAAAATTTTATTTTAAAAATATTTAGGTTACAATTTTTACCATATGTTGATTATTTTAGAACCAAAGTATAAATCTGATTTTTATTTGGTTGAGGGAAAGGTATTTAAAATATTTTTTCTAACAAAATCATATGATGGCTTACTTTGTGTTTGGCTATAAAGCACTTTCCTAAAGATCATTTTTGCAAAAATATTTAAAGCCTTCATTATTTTTCCCAAAGGACTCCCTTAATACTTTGACATCAAATTGTTTTCTTTTAATGCACATATAAAATTATCCTAACTCATTATCTTTTTTTAACTTGATCTGACTTTGTTAGATTCTCCTTTGTCAGTATGATTTGATTTAAGCAACTCTTTGACGTCACTATAATAGATTTCATGACATCCTATATTTTATTGGCACATGTTTACCATAATGCAATTTGATGGGATAAGTAGAGGTAGAAGCCAATGTTAATCAAGAAGGTATATTTCAGAAGTGACTAATTTGATGATGGTAATGATGATAGTGGTGATATATTCTTTTTGTCTTGATTCTTTGGATCAAAACTGTTTGGTAGACTCATCCATGATGTGGGTATACCTATAGTTCATTCATTTTCACTTTCATGTGGTATTCCTTTGTATCATTATACCACATTTTACTCATTTTGCTAAATATCTTTTTTCATCATATTCGACACTCACCAGTGCCATTATTTTCTTTTCATTATTTATTTTACTTTCACCTACCTACTTTCTCGGTTTTCTATTTGCAGCACTCCTGTTGGGTTTATTTTTGAAACTTAATCCCCTGTTTCTTAATTGTTTCAAATTCCTGAAGATAGAGATGGAATAAAACGATACCATGAGAAAAAAAATTATCTTCCAGTCCTTCCTTTGTATTTTAATTTTAGCAAGTACATTTTAAATTTTCAGTTGCTTTTTCATAGATGTAATATAGTTTCAGACTCTCTTGAGGATATTATTTATAATTACTGGAAGATTTCTACTTTAATCTGAATTATGTATTTCCACAGATGCCATTTTTAGATTCCATTATCATACCTTATTGCATTTGAGAGAAAAGAGGACAGAGGTTTAAAGTACAAGTCCTGGAGTAAGATTACCTGGGTTTGAATTCTAGCTCTGCCATTTGTAGCCTTCTAACTTCTGAAAGCCTCAGTTCCTTCATTAACAAAATGGACATATTATAGTCTATCTTGTAGAGATGTGAAAATTAAGTGAAATAATTTATGTAAATTCATACTTAAAACATGTCTGGTACTTTATAAACATTCATTACATGTTAGCTATTATTACTATAGCCAGGTGCAGTGTTCTCATTTCCAGGCATATAAAATTGAAGCAGACTTGGAACATTCACTCAAAAACTATAACGAAGATTGATATTATTTGTCTAGCCTAACCTTCTATTGCAGTAGGAGTCATGGTACGTATTAAATAACCATAGTGTTCAAAATTATGATACATTCTCTATGGTTGTGTAAATTAATTTAAAATATAAACTGAGGCTGAAACTATAGTAAGAGTCCTTTTGTTTATTTTGTGCTTAGAACTGTGTTTGAAAAGTACGGGAACATAAGGGGACATCATATGTAGGGCCAAGGGGCAAGACTGTAAATGACAAAGCAAGGCATGGATGGTATTACAAGGCTATTAGATATGGTAGGAATTACTATGATGTGGAATAGGTGATAAATAAAGCAGACTGGCTAGAGCTGTGGCTTGTAGTACGAGGGCCAGTTTGGTCAGTTGGTTTTGGAGATGGGTCCACACCATGGAGGGCTGACAAGACTGACACAAGAGTTTGGTCATTATTCTGTCATGGTCAGGGATTTTTGAACAGGAGAGTAATATGATCTAAAGAGATATTTTTGGCTATGGTAGCTTTAATTTTTATCCCTATGTAGAAAATATAAATAAATTTCTCAGTATTTTGGGCAATTCAGTGGGGCGCCTGGGTGGCTCAGTGGGTTGAAGCCTCTGCCTTTGGCTCGGGTCATGATCCCGGGGTCCTGGGATCGATTCCTGCATCGAGCTCTCTGCTCAGTGGGGAGCCTGCTTCCTCCTCTCTCTCTGCCTGCCTCTCTGCCTACTTGTGATCTCTGTCTGTCAAATAAATAAATAAAATCTTTAAAACAAAACAAAACAAAACATTTTTCTGAGTTTATATCTGAACTCTAAAGAATAGTTCTATAAGACATTATGCCTTTTAGGTGCCTGGGTGGCTCAGTCGTAAAGCATCTGTCTTTGGCTGGGGTCGTGGTCCCAGAGTCCTGGGATCCAGCCCCGCATCAGGCTCCCTGCTTGGCAGGAAGCCTGCTTCTCCCTCTCCCTCTGCTGCTCCCCTGCTTGTATTCCCTCTCTCGCTGCGTCTCTCTCTGTCAAGTAAATAAATAAAAATCTTTATTTAAAAAAAAAAACAGACATTATGCCTTTCGTTCTCATTTTTCTTTAATATTTAAATATTTCATTTTTGAGAAATTCCAGAGTTTTGTGAAATAGGAATGCTGAGCCATAACAGTTCAAAGGTATGCTGTTTAAAGTATGAAGTAACTGTGGATAATGGGAAATTAAGATTGCAGAGCTCACTCTTCAGTTGTAGCAAGAAAATTAAAGGTAAACTACATAGCAAATTTCAGAATAAAACATGTATAAGTATTCAAGTCCTTGCAAGTTTATAAATTGCCTGTTACGTCTGCAACTACATTGCTATTATGTGGCCAAAGCACAGGGGACTTCAGGATGTGTATTTATGGACTGATTGCCCAATAGATAACTGCACTATTCCGGAATGCTATTGCTATGTCAATAGTTTTAGGCTTATTGTTTTAAAATTTTTCCATTTTTCAACCTAATTAACTTAGAATGTCTCTAATGTGATTTGCAAAGAATTTTATATTTATATTTTGCAATCAGCATTTGACTGGCGCTCAGGTTTGAGACATGCACTACAATGTGTAAACATTTTGTACGATAATAAATAGCTCCTAAATGTTTTATGATTGCCTGTTCCCTGCTAATTGGTCATGGATTGAAAATCCCCATTGTTTAATTTTTTTTAATTTGTGGGAAATTTTTATAAATGAGTGTGTGGGGCTTCATATCACAGCTGTTGTCATTTAAAGTTTGGACAGCATCATTACAAATGAAGCCCTGCTGTGAAATCAAAGTCAAAAGGCATCTTGGCATCCCAACCATTTCCTTAGGAGAAGATTACAGCTCAAGTCTGTTGAATTTTATTGCCTTGGGCCTCATGACAGTCTTCACAAACATGCAAGGCATTTCTGTTAAAGAAACTCAGATGTGCTAGGACACAGGGGATGACATTCTTGTGCATAGCGGTGTTCTAAGCAAGGGAGTGAGGATAAAGAAAGAAAAAGATGATTCACACTTTTTACTTGTTCTGGGATTATTTTATAAAATCCATGGAAGTGATAGAGAACATACAGTGGGTGATAACATATAGGAAAAAGGTGTGATATTTTCCTACATGGCCTGACTGTATATTTTTCCCAGCTTTATTGAAGTAAAAGTGACAAAACTGTAATATATCTAAAATGTGCAACATGACTATTTATATATTGTGAAAGGATTGCCACAATTGAGTTAGTTAACATATCTGTCACTTCACATATTCATATATTTACCTTTTGGGGGGTAAGAACACTTCAGTTCTATTTTCTTAGCAAATTTCGTTTCTACAATACAGTATTATCAACTATAGGTCACCATGTTAGACATTAGATCCTCAGACCTTATCATCTTACAATTAAGTTTTTAACCCTTTTAGCAATCTTTACCCACTTCCCACATACCACAACCCCTGGAAACTGCACCATTCTACCCTGTTATTGAGTTCAACATTTTTTTTTAAAGTTCCACCTATAAGTAATGTCATGCAGTATTTTTCCTTCTCTGTCCAGCTTATTTCACTTACCGTAATACCCTCTAGATTCATCCATGTTGTTGTAAATAGCAGGGTTTCCTTCTTTTTAAGGCTGAACAACATTCCATTGTAAATGTATACTGCATTTTCTTTATCTAGTCATCCATTGATGGACACTTAGGTTGTTTCCATACCTTGGTTATTGTGAATAATGCTGCAGTGAACATGGAAATACAGATATCGCTACAAGATAAGGATTTCCTTTCCTTTGAATATATACCCAGAAGTGGGATTGCTAGATCATATGGTACTTATATTTTTAATTTCTTGAGGAACCTCCCTTTTGTTTTCCATTGCCACAATACCAGTTTACATTCCCACCAGCAGTATATTCCACGTACTCATCAGCACCTGTAATTACTTGTCTTTTGATAATAGCCATTCTAATAGATAATGGAGTGATAGTTCATTGTGGCTTTGATATGCATCTCCCTGATGATTAATGATGTTGAGTACCTTCTCATGTAGCCATAGGCCATTGGTGTGTCTTCTTTAGAAAAATGTCTGTTCTGTTCCTTTACACATTTTTTAAATTGGGTTATTTGGGGGGTTTTATTGTTTTCGTCCATTTGTTTTGCTATTGCATTTTGTGGGTTCCTTAAATAGCTTGGAAAATAACGTCTTACTCTATATGTGATTTGCATATATTTTCTCCCATTGCATAGGTCACCTTTTCATTTTATCGATGGTCTCCTTTGCTGTGCAGAGCTTTTTATGTAGTCTGCTAGTTTGTTTTTGCTTTTGTTATCTTTGCTTTTGGTAACAAATCCAAAAAACTATTACCAAGATCAGTATCACTTACATTTTCTCCTAGGAGTTTTACAGTTTCAGGTCTTACATTCAAGTCTTTCATCCATTTTGAGTTGATTTTTGTGTATAGTATAAGAAAGGGGTACAGTTTCATTCTTCTGCATGTAGATACCTAGTTTTCCCAGCCTGACTATATCTTAAAATAAAAACCTAAATGTGACTCCAAGGTAATGCAGTCACTGCCTTCATAATCATCTCTTAGTTGATTATATCATTGTCTTTCAAGTGAGTTCTAGTTGATTCATATTCTTCCTCCTTCCCCTTCCCCTCCCTCCCTTAATCCTTTCTTCCTTCTCTCTCTCCCCCTTTTCCCCCTCTCCTCCTTGCTTCTCTCCTCCCCTCCTTTTCTTCCTCTCCTTCTAATACATACCCTTTTCTACTAGTATGACTGAAACACATTACTCAAATAGTTCTATTAGTCACTCTTTTTGTATCTAAAATTCATGTTCCTGGGGCGCCTGGGTGGCTCAGTGGGTTAAGCTGCTGCCTTCAGCTCAGGACATGATCTCAGGGTCCTGTGATCGAGTCTCGCATCGGGCTCTCTGCTCAGCAGGGAGCCTGCTTCCCTCTCACTCTCTCTGCCTGCCTCTCTGCCTACTTGTGATCTCTCTCTGTCAAATAAATAAATAAAATCTTAAAAAATAAAATAAAATAAAATTCATGTTCCTGAATTTAAAACCAAAGATCACTTGATCTAAGTTAAGATCTGTCCAACCCATAAGCTGACTTCAGCAGTCGTTTCCAAAGGCACATCATGGGTGAATATGGTTGTCCCTCGTATTTCAAGGATGTGTTCCATTCAGTCACGGATTTATCTTAGCCCTATAAAATGTGTTCTTATTTGTCATATGTTTTCATTCTTGGGGTAGTTGCCTGAGTTAATTAAGATAATACTTGTTGAATGAATGAAAATTGTTTTCAAAGGAATATCCTGCGAACTACTCTCAACACTCATTCTGGAAATCTAAGGCTTAGCAAGATAATTTGTTTCTACAAATCTTTCTGCTTTGTAAAAGTCTAGAAAAGGGATAAATCATTCATCAGCTTTCCATAAACATTGATAATGCTTCTTATTCACTGCTTAAAATTACCGTCAAAGAGCTAATAGTTTAGTAAGGAGACAGAAAAGTGAATAGGTAATTACAATGTAGTGTGCTATGCTAAGTATTTCCTAACCTCTGTGATAATAAAAAAAAAAAAAAACAATACATTGAGTTTTTGCTTTGTGCTAGGTACAATTTTAAGTATTTTACTTCCATTAGTGATTATTAACTTTATTGTGTTGTGGTCTGATAACCATATCTATTAATCTTTTGAAGTTTCCTGAGACTTACTTGTTGGCCTACTATAAAGTCAGGTTTTCTGAATGCATCTGAGCAGTTACAGATGCAGGTTTAGAGTATAAATAGATCCAAGTAGGTTTTTGTATATAGTATTCTTTTTTTTTTAATTAACATAAAATATATTATTTGTTTCAGGGGTCCAGGTCTGTGATTCACCAGTCTTACACAATTCACAGTGCTCACCATAGCACATATCCTTCCCAGTGTCCATCACCCAGCCACCCAACTCCTGCCACCCCTCTCCAGTCCAGCAACTCTCAGTTTGTTTCCTGAGATTAAGAGTCTCTAATGGTTTATCTCCCTTTCTGGTTTCATCCCGTTTCATTTTTCCCTCCCTTCCCCTATGATCCTCTATCTTACTTCTCAAGTTCCTCATATCTGTGAGATCATATAATTGTCTTTCTCTGGTTGACTTATTTCCCTAGCCATAATACCCTCTAGTTCCATCCACGTCATTGCAAATGGCAAGATTTCTAATTTTTTATGGCTGCATAATATTCCACTGTATATATATACCACATCTTCTTTATCCCTTCGTCTGTTGATGGACATCTAGGCTCTTTCCATCATTTGGCTATTATGGACATTGCTGCTATAAACATCGGCGTGCATGTGCCCCTTCGGATGATTACGTTTGTATACTTGGGGTAAATACCTAGTAGTGCAATTGCTGGGTCGTAGGGTAGATCTATTTTCAACTTTTTGAGGAACCTCCATACTGTTTTCCAGAGTGGTTGCACCAGCTTGCATTCCCACCGACAGTGGAGGAGGGTTCCCCTTTCTCCTCATCCTCGCCAACGTCTGTCATTTCCTGACTTGTTAATGATCTGTATTTCCCTGATGCGGAGTGATGTTGAGCACTTTCTCATATGTCTTTTGACCATTTGGGTGTCTGTTTTGCACAAATGTCTGTTCATGTCTTCTGCCCGTTTCTTTTTTTTTTTTTTTTAAGATTTTATTTATGTATTCGATAGACAGAGATTACAAGTAGTCAGAGAGGCAGGCAGGGAGAGAGGAGGAAGCAGGCTCCCCGCTGAGCAGAGAGCCCAATACAGGGCTCGATCCCAGGACCCTGAGACCACAACCTGAGCCGAAGGCAGAAGCTTTAACCCACTGAGCCACCCAGGTGCCCCCTTCTGCCCATTTCTTGATTGGATTATTTATTCTTTGGTTGTTGAGTTTGATAAGTTCCTCATAGATTTTGGATACTAGCCCTTTACCTGATATGCCATTTGCCAATATTTTCTCCTATTCTGTCAGTTGTTTTTTTTTTTGTTTTATTGACTATTTCCTTTGCTGTGCAAAAGCTTTTTCTCTTAATGAAGTCCCAGTAGTTCATTTTTGCCCTTGCTTTCCTTGCCCTTGGCAATGTGTCAAGGAAGAAGCTGCCATAGCTGAGGCTGAAGAGGTTGCTGCTTAGGTTCTCTTCAAGAATTTTGATGGATTCCTCCCTCACATTTAGGTCTTTCATCCATTTTGAGTCTATTTTTGTGTGTGGTTTAAGGAAATGGTCCACTTTCATTCTTCTGCATGTGGCTGTCCAATTTTCCCAATACCATTTGTTGAAGAGACTTTTTTCCATTGGACATTCCTTCCTGCTTTGTCGAAGATTAGTTGACGATAGAGTTGAGGGTACATTTCTGGACTCTATTCTGTTCCATTGATCTATGTGTCTGTTTTTGTGCCAGTATCATACTGTCTTGATGATTACAGCTTTGTAATAATAGAGTGTGAAGCTTGGAATTGTGATGCCACCAACTTTGGTTTTGTTTTTCAACATTCCTCTGGCTATTCAGGGTCTTTTCTGGTTCCATATAAATTTTAGGATTATTTGTTCCATTTCTTTGAAAAAAGTTGATGGTATTTTTATTGGGATTGCATTAAATGTGTAGACTGTTCTAGGTAGCATAGACATTTTCACACTATTTTTTCTTCCAATCCATGAGCATGGAACGTTTTTCCATTTTTTTGTGTCTTCCTCAGTTTCTTTCATGAGTACTTTATAGTTTTCTGAGTACAGTTCTTTGCCTCTTTGGTTAGGTTTGTTCCTAGGTATCTTATGGTTTTGGGTGCAATTGTAAATGGGATTGACTCCTTAATTTTATTTTCTTCTGTTTTGTTCTTAGTAAATAGAAATGCAATTGATTTCTGTGCATTAATTTTATATCCTGATACTACTGAATTCCTATATGAGTTCTAGCAGTCTTGGGGTAGGGTCTTTTGGTTTTCCACATAAAGTATCATATCATCTGCTAAAGAGTGAGATTGACGACTTCTTTGCCAACTTGGATGCCTTTTATTTCTTTTTGTTGTCTGATTGCTACATCTAGGAATTCTAGTACTATGTTGAATAGCAGTGGTTATAATGGACATCCCTGCCATGTTCCTGACCTCAGGGGAAAGCTTTCAGTTTCTTCCCATTAAAAATGATATTCGCTGTGGGTTTTTTATAGATGGCTTTTATGATAGTGAGGTATGTACCCTGTATCCCTACATTATGAAGAGTTTTGATCAAGAAAGGATGCCGTACTTTGTCAAATGCTTTTCTGCATCTATTGAGAGTATCATATGGTTCTTGTTCTTTCTTCTATTAACATATTTTATCACATTGATTGATTTGCGAATGTTGAACCACCCCTGCAACTCAGGAACAAATCCCAGTTGGTCGTGAGGAGTAATCCTTTTAATGTACTGTTGGATCCTATTGGATAGTATGTTGGTGAGAATTTTTGCATCCATGTTCATCAGGCATGTTGGTCTGTAATTCTCCTTTTTGATGGGGTCTTTCTCTGGTTCTGGGATCAAGGTACTGCTGGCCTCATAAAATGAGTTTGGAAGTTTACCTTCCATTTCTATTTTTTGGAAAAGTTTCAGGAGAATAGGTATAAATTCTTTAAATGTTTGGTAGGGAAAAAAATGTTTGGTAGAATTCCCCTGGGAAGCCATCTGACCTTGGGTTCTTGTTTGTTAGGAGATTTTTGATGACTGCTTCAATCTCCTTACTGGTTATGGGTCTGTTCAGGTTTTCTTTTTCTTTCTGTTTCAGTTTTGGTAGTTTATTTGTCTCTAGGAATGCATCCATTTCTTCCAAATTGTCAAATTTGCTGGTGTATAGTTGTTCATCATGTGTTCTTATAATTGTTTGTATTTCTTTGGTATTGGTTGTGATCTCTCCTCTTTCATTCATGATTTTATTAATTTAGGTCCATTCTCTATTCTTTTTGATATGTCTGGCCGTGGGTTTATCAGTCTTAATAATTCTTTCAAAGAATCATCTCCTAGTTTCGTTGATCTGTTCTACTATTTTTTTGGTTTCTATTTCATTGATTTCTGCTCTGATCTTTATGATTTCTCTTCTTCTGCTGGGTTTAGGCTTTCTTTGCTGTTCTTTCTCCAGCTCCTGTAGGTGTAGGGTTAAGTTGTGTATTTGAGACCTTTCTTGTTTCTTAAGACTTGTATTGCTATATACTTTCCTCTTAGTACTGCCTTTGCTGTGTAATTTTGAACAGTTTTGATTTTTTTTAAATTTGTTTTTCAGTGTTCCAAGATTGTTTATGCACCACAGCCAGTGCTCACTCCATGCAATACGTCTGTGGACTCTGAGGAACAAACTGAGGGTTTTGGAGGGAAAGTGGATGGGGGTGTTAGGTGAACAGTTGTGTTTTTATTTGTTTCCATGCATTTTTAAAAATTCTTCTTTAATTTCCTGGTTGACCCATTCATTCTTTACCAGGATGCTCTTTAGCCTGCATGTATTTCCTCTTGTGATTGAGTGCTAGTTTCAAAGCATTGTGGTCCAAAAATTTGCAGGGAATGATCCCAATCTTTTGGTACCAATTGAGACCTGATTTGTGAACCAGGAGGTGATCTATTCTAGAGAATGTTCCATGTGTACTAGAGAAGAATGTGTATTCTGTTGCTTTGGAATGGAATGTTCTAAATATATCCATGAAGTCCATCTGGTCCAGTGTGTCATTTAAAGCCTTTATTTCCTTGTTGATCTTTTGCTTAGATGATCCGTACATTTCAGTGAGGGGGTTGTTAAAGTCCCCTACTATTATTATATTACTGTTGATATGTTTCTTTGATTTTTTTCCTGATTGGTTTATATAATTGGCTGCTCCCATGTTAGGGGCATAGATAATTAAAACTATTAGATCTTCATGTTGAATAGACTCTTTAAGTATGAAATAGTGTCCTTCCTCATCTCTTTAAGTATGAAATAGTGTCCTTCCTCATCTCTTATTATAGTCTTTCATTTAAAATCTAATTTGTCTTATATAAGGATTGCCAACCCAGCTTTCTTTCGATTTCCATTAGCATGGCAAATGGTTTTCCACCCCCTCACTTTAAATCTCAATGTGTCTTTGGGTCTAAAATGAGTCTCCTGCACACAGCATATCGATGGGTCTTATTTTTTATCCAGTGTGATACCCTGTGTTTTTTGATTGGGGCATTTAGCCCATTTACATTCAGGGTAACTATTGAAAGATAATAAGTTAGTGCCATTGTATTGTCTGTAAGGTGACTGTTACTGTATATTGTCTCTGTTTCTTTCTGGTCTGTGTTACTTTTAGGCTCTCTTTTTGCTTAGAGGACAATATTTCGATATTTCAAATATTCAAATATTTCAATATTTCCTGTAGGGCTGGTTTGATGTTTGTGAATTCTTTTAGTTTTTGTTTGTCTTGAAAACTTTTTATCTTTCCTTCTATTTTCAACAACAGCCTAGCTAGCTGTAGTATTCTTGGCTGCATATTTTTTTCATTTAGTGCTCTGAATATATCATGGCAGTCTTCTGGCCTGCTAGGTCTCTGTATAGATCTGCTGCCAATCTAATGTTTCTACCATTGTAGGTTACAGACCTCTTGTCACAAGCTGCTGTCAGGATTTTCTTTTTGTCTCTGAGGCTTGTGAGTTTTGCTATTAGATGATGGGGTGTTGACCTATTTTTATTGATTTGGGGGTGTTCCCTGTGCCTCCTGTTTTTTGATGCCTATTTCCTTCCCTAAATTAGGGAACTTCTCTGCTATAATTTGCTCCATTTTACCTTCTGCCCCTCCCTCTCTTTCTTCTTCTGGGATCCCAATTATCCTAATACTGTTTTGTCTTATGATATCACTTGTCTCTCAAATTCTACCCTCATGATTCAGTAGTTTTTCTCTCTTTTTCTCAGTTTCTTTATTCCATTATTTGGTCTTCTATATCACTAATTCTATCTTCTGCCTTATTTATCCTAGCAGTTAGAGCATCCATTTTTTTATTACACCTCACTAATAGCCTTTTTTATTTCGACTTCGTTAGATTTTAGGAAGGGATTCTCTAGTATCTTCTATGCTTTTATCAAGCCTGCCTACTATCTTTAAATTCATCATTCTGATTTCTAGTTCTGACATCTTACTAATGTTTGTATTGATTAGGTCCCTGGCAATTGGTACTGCTTCTTGTTCTTTTTTTTTTTTTTTTTTTTTTTTTTGAGGTGAGTTTTTGCATTTTGTCATTTTGTCCAGAGAAGAATAGATGAATGGTAGAACCAAATACTAAAAGAGTAACAACGACCTCAGAGAAATATACACTAAACAAATCAGAAGAGACCCAAAACTGGGGGGAAAAGAAAGGGGAAAAAAAAAGAATATGATTAGGCTGGTGAATAGAACAGAGCCATACACTAAATTTTGGGTGTATTTTGGTCTGTTAGAAGAAACTGCCTCCCAAAATTTTAAAGAAAGAGAAACATATATACAAAAATAAGGGTAAATACAATAAAGGGATGGAATATGACTATAAAGATGAAAATTAAAAATGATTAAAAAAAAAGAATTGATAAGAAGTTGGTTGAAAAAGAAAGAAAATAAATGAAAAAAAATAAAAGAAAAGTGAATGTGATCAGGTGGGAAACTAGAACAAAGCCATACACTAGATTCAGGGTATATTTTGGCCTGTTAGAAGTAAGTGTGAGAAGAAGCCTACGTCTGATTGTTTAAGTAGTGTTATTCAGCAAATGTAATTGCATTACCCGCACATCTTAAATTAAAAATCTTGGTCTAAAAATAAAAAAGAAGTAAGTGTATCCCAAAATTTAAAAAAAGAAAAACTTATATATATATACAAAAAAGATAAGATTAAATACAATAAAGGGATTGAATATGAGTGTAAAAATGAAAATTAAAAAAGATTTTTAAAAAGGAATTGATCATATGAGGTGTTGGTTGAAAAAGGAAAGAAGAAAAATTCAGAAAAAAATAGAAAAAGAAAAAAATCAAGAAAATATTAAAAATTAACTTTGAAAGACTAACGAATCATGGGGGAAAAAGCCATGAATTCTATGTGTGTATTCCCCTAGCGCTGGAGTTTTGCATTTCTCATTGATCAGTAAACTTGGTCTTCCCTGGATGTTCTTGCTAATCTTCTGGGGGAGGAGCCATTGCTATGATTCTTAAATGTCTTTGCCTGAGGTGGAATTGCACCTCCCTTGCCAGTGGCCAGGCTGAGTAATCCACTCTGGTTTGCTCTCAACTGCTTTTGTTCTTTGAAGGCTTTGAAAATGAAGATGGCGGCCTCCCAATCTCTGGCCCCAGAGAAGCCAAGAACTTGGGGCCCCACTCCTCAGTGTGTCCTCAGAGAAAAGCAGTCAATCACTTTTGTCTCCCTGGTCTCTGGCCACACTCCGTGCTCACCCAGCCTAAAACCAAGTGTTTCTGTCTCTGGCACACAACCTCAGTTGGAGTTTCCAAACCCAGCAGAGTCCTGCAGCCTGCACCACTCCTCCCAGTGGAGGAAAGGGGGGGGCACCTCCCCAGATCAGTGGCTTGTTGGGTCCCTGCTCAAAGAGTAGTAGCCCAACTTTGCTGCAGATCACGGTTTATGGCAACCCCAATCTGACAGCCCACTCCTCATCTCTGTCTTTGTAGCCAGGTTCCCCACTCTGATACCTGGGAGCTCCACCACACTCAGGCACCCCTGGTCTTTCTGTGACCCTGAGGGTCCTGAGACCACACCATGCCAGCAAGGATTCCACCTCACTCCCTCCTCCCTCTTAGCCACTGGAGCGACATCCCTCACAAGAGCAGACTTCTAAAAGTTCTGATTTTGTCATCTGCTGCTCTGTCACTTGCTGGGAGCCAGCTAACGGAGGCTCCCTCCCCACTGTGGTCTATCTTCCCATATTTTGCCTCAGATTCACTTCTCCTCACATCCTACCTTCCAGAAAGTGGTCATTTTTTTTTTAAGATTTTATTTATTTATTTGACAGTTATAGATCACAAGCAGGCAAAGAGGCAGGCAGAGGATTGGGGGGGGGTGGACAGGCTCCCCGCTGAACAGAGAGCCCGATGTGGGGCTTTATCCCAGGACCCTGAGATCGTGACCTGAGCCGAAGGCAGAGGCTTAAACCACTGAGCCACCCCGGTGCCCCAGGTGGTCACTTTTATGTTCATAGAATTGCTGCTCTTTTCTTCAATCTCCTGTTGAGTTTGTAGGTGTTCAGAATGGTTTGATAACTATCTAGCTGAATTCCTGGGACCAGATTAGGTCTCCTACTCCTCTGCCATCTTGCTACTCCCCCTCTGTATATAGTATTCAGTGTATACCCATTAGCTCTGACTTTTAAGAAAATTTTTGGTGCTGATTTTTCTACTTGCTTGAGATGTTAAGTACTGGCAGTAGTATATTAAAATCTTTCAGTGTGATTGTGAATTTATGTTTTTATATGTCTGTCAATTTTTGTTTTATGTGTTTTTAGACGAAGGCTAAGTTAATTAAGTGTATACACATTTAAAATTGTTACATCTTTCTGATAAGTTGAGCTATTTTACGTAATGCTTCTTTTTATTTCTTGTAATGCCTTTATCCTAAAGATTATTTTGTATATTATTATAGCTATCTCAACTCCTTTTGGTATTTGCTTGGTACATCTTTTTCCAGCCTTTTACCTTTCATGTATTCTTAAGTTTTAAACAACAAATATTTAGACTTTAGCTTTTTATTCAATGACAGTCTTTGCTTTTTAGCCAGAATATTTGGTTTATTTTGGCTATCACAATTTTATTTATTTCTACCATCTTATTTTGTTATTTTCTGATTGTTTCTCCTTGGGGGTTTCTTTTCCTCTTTCTGGCTTTCCTTTGGGTTATAAGTTTTGTGTTTGTTTTCCTCTCCATTTTTTTTCTCCATTAGATTAGAAGTTATAACCCATTCTATATTCCTTTGGTAGTAATACAGAAAACATTAAATGCTCACTTAATTTATCAATATCCAATTCTAGACTACCACCTCACAATTTCTGTGCTTCTGTGGTTGTACATGTTACTTGTATCATTAATTTTCTTTAATACCAAAAGACATAATTATCATTGTTTTATATCACTGTGTGTTCAGATTTACCCACATATTTATCAGTTTCCTTGTGTAATTATCTTTTTTATACCCCAGCCTTCTTATCTGGTGTTCTAGGTGGCTCTAGGGGTTCGAGGTTTATGGTAGCTCTCCTAATGGACTTCCTACCTTTAGCAAGCACTGGGCTTTGTTTTCTGTCCCTTGAGTCCTTTAGTTGTTCAAAATTAATATTCAGATTTACTTTGCTCACAAGCTGCTTCTGAGGTAAAATTTTACTTCAGTGCTCTGTTTACCACTCCAGGTTCCACTTAACTTACAGTTTGGTCTGAGTATTCATTAGATCCTTCCCAGTTTATTGCTTTGCATTAAAATTTTTTAAACATTTTATCTAGCATCTTTTAATTGTTCAACAAAAGTGTCTGTCAAATATGAAATTAACAGAAATCAAGAAAAAAAGTCCGAGAACAACAAGTGTTGGTAGGGATATAGAGAAGAGGAAACTCTCTTATACTGTTGTTGGGAAATGCAACTATTATGGAAAACAGTATGGAGGTTCCTAAAAAAATTAAAAGTAGAACTACCGTATGAGCCAGGAGTTCTGCTGCTGGGTATTTATCCAAAGAAGGAGAAAACACCAATCTGAAGAGATAAGTGCACTCCTCTGTTGATAGCAACATTATTTACAATAGCCAGGAGATGGAAGCAGCCTAAGTGTCCTTCTGTAGATGAACAAAGATGTGGTGTGTGTGTGAGAGAGAAGACTGAGGTCTTGCCATTTGTGACAGCAAGGATGGACCTAGAGCAGATTATGCTAAATGAAATAAATCAGGCAGAGAAAGACAAAATTTTAGGCAAAATAGGTGAAGAAGATTAAGAGGTAGCAACGTCCAGTTATAAAATAAGTCATGGGGATATAATATACGGCATGGGGAATTTAGTCAATATTGTAATAACTTATTTGGTGACACTAACTAGCCTTATCATGGGAATCATTTGGTAATATAGAAAAATATTGGATCACTATGATTCCCCTGAAAGTGGTAGGATATTGTACGTTAGTTATACTTCAATTTAAAAAAAAAAGTAAAAGTCCATAACAAGTTTTAAGGTGATCCTTTGGTTGGAATTCTTTCAGATTTTTGATGATATTGAATCATCGTTTTTCCAAAATATATTTTCAACTACTTTCTTAAAAAATGTTCTTACTCAAATTCAGTTTGGAAATGCTGCCGACCAACTTGTCTCCATACAGTCACAGTTTAAAAACCCTGAGAAATCCTACAGTTTAAAAAAAAGAAAGAAAGGGGGCGCCTGGGTGGCTCAGTGGGTTAAAGCCTCTGCCTTCAGCTCAGGTCATGATCTCAGGGTCCTGGGATCGAGTCCCGCATCGGGCTCTCTGCTAGGCGGGGAGCCTGCTTCCTCCTCTCTCTCTCTCTACTTGTGATCTCTCTCTCTGTCAAATAAATAAAATATTAAAAAAAAAAAAAAGAAAAGAAAAGAAAGAAAGAAAAGAAAAGAAAAAGGAAAAGAAAAACAAAACAAGAGGGTACCTGGGTGACTCAGTTGGTTAAGTGTCTGCCTTTGGGGGGCGCCTGGGTGGCTCAGTGGGTTAAAGCCTCTGCCTTCGGCTCAGGTCATGATCCCAGGGTCCTGGGATCGAGCCCCGCACCTGGCTCTCTGCTCAGCAGGGAGCCTGCTTCCCCCTGTCTCTCTGCCTGCTGCTCTGCCTACTTGTGATCTCTGTCTGTCAAATAAATAAATAAAATCTTTAAAAAAAAAAAAAGAAGTGTCTGCCTTTGGCCCAAGTCATGATCCCAGGTTCCTGGGATCAAGTCCTGCATCAGGCTCCTTGCTCAGTGGGGAGCCTGCTCATGCCTTCTCTCTTTTTCTCTCTCAAATAAATAAAGTCTTTTTTAAAAAATAAAAAACAAGCAAGGGCACTTCATTTAATTTTGTTTACCCAGCATTTTCCCAACTCCCAACTCTCCACAAATAATAGCTATCAATACTCTGTAAAACTAGTGTTTGTGCAAGTTTGAGTACACTCCCCTTGGCATTCCTTTGGAAACCTTTTAGGTATGTTTCCTTGGAGAACCAAGGAGTCTTCCTTGCAGAGCTAAGGATTGGGTTACTTTCACCTCTTGCTATTGTGAATAATACCTCTGTGAACATGAATGTACAAATATCTGTTCAATTTACTGTTGTTTTGGATATATACCCAGAAGTAGAACTGTTGGAACATATGGTAATTCTGTTTTTCAATTTTTGAGGAACTGCCATACTGTTTTCCTAGCAGCTGCACCATTTTACATTCCCACTGAGATCTTCTGACTGTTCCATTCCCCAACATTTCACCCAATGAATTTTGGCATCAATAACATCTCTTTTGCCTGATCAATAACAAAATACCCTTTGTATTCAACACTAAGACAGAAAAAACATTTCCAGTTAGTTACAAGAGGGATTCAAGTCTTGGAGAAGTTAAAGTATGAAAAAAAATGTGTATCTTAGAGGCAGTGAAATATAATAAATATACTGAAATCCCTTCCAAAAGTTTTTTTAAATATAAATTACACAGCTTTTAATACAATTTTATAAAACAGGAAAGTAAAGGTAGCTGCTCACCAGTAGCATATGAAAATAATTCCTTCAAACATATAAACTACCAACACTGAAACATGAAGAAATAGAAAACATGAACAGACAAATAGCCAGCAAACAAATTTAATCAATAATCAAAAAACTCCCAAAAAACAAAACCAGGGCCAGAGGCTTCACAGGCAACTTCTACCAAACATTTAAAAAATAGTTAATACCTATTCTTCTCAAACTATTCCAAAAAATAGAAAAGGAAGGAAAACTTCCAAGTTCATTCTATTCATTCTATGAAACCAGCATTACCCTGATACAAAAACCAGGTAAATACTCCACTAAAAAAGAAAACTACAGGCCAATCCCTGATAAACTTGGATGCAAAAATTCTCAGTAAAATACTAGCAAACCAAATCCAATAATACATTAAAGTAACCGTTCAGCACGATCAAGTGGGATTTATTCCTGGGTTATGAGGGCAGTTCAGTATTCGCAAATCAATATGCTACACCACATTAATAAAAGGGATAAGAACCATATGATCTTTTCAATAGATGGAAAGAAAGCATTTGACAAAGTACAACATCCATCATCCATTCATGGTAAAAAAAAAAAAAAAAAAACAACCCTCAACAAAGTAGGATTAGAGGGGAACATACCTAGATGTAATGAAGGACATATATGAAAAACCCACAGCTTATATATCCTCAGTGGGGAAAACTGATAGCTTTTCCTCTTCAGTCAGGAATAAGACATGGATGTTCACTCTCACGACTGTTACTTAACATAGTACTGGAAGTCTTAGCCACAGCCATCATACAACAAAAAGAAATAAAAGGCATCCACGCTGATAAGGAAGAAGTAAAACTGTCACGATTTGCAGATGACATGATACTCTATTTAGAAAACCTAAAGACTTCACCAAAAACTGCTAGATCTAATACACAAATTCAGTAAAGTCACAGGATACAAAATCAACGTACAGAAATCAGTTGTATTTCTATAAACTAAGGATGAAGCAGCAGAAAAAGAAATTAAGGAATCAGTCTCATTTACAATTGCACCCAAAGCAATAAGGTACTTAGAAATAAACCTAACCAAAGAGGTGAAAGATGTGTACTCTGAAAACTATAGAGCACAGATGAAACAAATTGAAGAGAACACAAAGAAATGGAAAGACTTTCCATGCTCATGGATTGGAAGAACAAATATTGTTAAAATGTTTATGCTACCCAAAGCAATCTACATATTTAATTGCAGTCCCTGTAAAATACCATCAGCATTTTTCACAGAGCTAGAGTAAACAATCCTAAAATTTGTATGGAACCACAAAAGACCCCAAATAGCCAAAGCAACCTTGAAGAAAAAGAAAAGAAGAAAAGCAAAGCAGAGGCATCGTGATTTCTAACTTCAAGCTATATTACAAAGCTGTAGTCATCAAGACAGTATGGTACTGGTACAAAAATAGCCACCTAGATCAATAGAACAGAACAGAAGACCCAGAAATGAGCCCACAACTATATATGGTCAATTAATCTTCCACAAAACAGGAAAGAATATCCAGTGGGGAAAAGATAGTCTCTTCAACAAATGGTGTTGGGACAACTGGACAGCTACATGCAAAAGAATGAAACTGGACCATTTTCTTATACCATACACAAAAATAAGCTTAAAATGGATTAAAGACCTAAATGTGAGACTTGAAACCATAAAAATCGTAGAGGACAGCAGAGGCAGCTACCTTTTTGATGTCGGTTGTAGCAACTTCTTACTAGTTATGTCTACAGAGGCAAGGGAAACAAAAGCAAACATAAACTATTGGGAGGAACTTCAAAATAAAACACTTCTGCAGAGTGAAGGAAACAATCAACAAACCTAAAAGGCAACCTTCAGAATGGGAGAAGATATTTGCAAATGCATATCTGATAAAGGGTAAGTACCCAAAATATACAAAGAACTTGTCAAACTCAACCCCTAAAAAATGAATAAATCAGGGGCGCCTGGGTGGCTTAGTGGATTAAAGCCTCTGCCTTTGGCTCAGGTCATGATCCCAGGGTCCTGGGATCGAGCCCCACATCGGGCTCTCTGCTCCGCAGGGAGCCTGCTTCCTCCTCTCTCTCTGCCTGCCTCTCTGCCTACTTGTGATCTCTGTTTGTCAAATAAATAAATAAAAAATTTTTAAAAAATGAATAAATCAATTTAAAAATGGTCAAAAGACATAAACAGAGATTTCCCCAGAGAAGACATACAAGTGCCCAACAGCCACATGAACAGATGCTCAGCATCACTCATCATCAGGGAAATGCAAATCAAAACTACCTCATACCAGTCAGAAGGGCTAACATATAAATCTCAAAACAGGTGCTAGCAAGGATGTGGAGAAAGGAGAACCCACTCACGCTGTTGGTGGGAATGCAAACTGGTGCAGTCACTCCAGAAAACAGTGTGGAGATTCTTCACAAAGTTAAAAATAGTGCTACCCTGTGACCCAGCAATTGCACTACTTAGGTATTTATCCAAAGAATATAAAAATACTAATTCAAAGGGATACATGTACCCGATGTTTATAGCAGCATTATCTATAACCAAATTATGGAAGAAACCCAAATGTCCTTTGGCTGATGAATGGATAAAGAAGTGGGGTGTGTGTGTCTGTGTCTCTGTGTGTCTGTGTCTACATGCATGTGCACATGCATTAGAATATTACTTAGCCATAAAAAAGTGAAATCTTACCATTAGGAATAACATGGATGGGGCAAGACAGTATTATGCTAAGTGAAATAAGTCAGAGAAAAACGAATACCATGTGATTTCATTCATGTGGAATTGACAAAATAAAACAAACAACCAAACAAAGGGAAGAGACAGAGAGGGAGGGAAACCAAGAAACAGACTCTTATTTAACTTTAGAGAACAAACGAATGGTTCCCAGAGGGGAGATGGGTGAGGAGATGGGTGAAAACAGGTGATGGGGATTAAGGAGGACACTTGCTGTGATGAGCACTGGGTATTGTATGGAAGTGGTGAGTCACTATATTGCACATCTGAAATTAATATTGCACTGTATGTTAGCTAATTGGAATTTACATAAAAACTTTTAAAAAGTCTATCTCAAATGTATTTTCATCTCTTTTCTAAAATAATGTGCTTCAAGGACAGTTTTGTTTTGTTTTGTTTTTCAAATTTACTTAAGTAAGACTTAGTGACAATTTGGAATAAAAGTAAAAACCCCCTAAGACAGTAAACAGTATGTCCTAGATTTTTGTGTCCATATATTTGTGATTTCTGGTAAATGTCCTAATTATGCTCGTTTCTCTTTGTTTTGTTTAAGGATTGTTCAAGTTTAGAAGAATATAACATTGCTGCAGCATTGCTCCCTTTGACCAGTGCTTTCTACAGGGTAAGTTTCATTGGTTTATATGTAAGCTCCTTATGATTTATATAAATATATGAAGTTTGGTTTATTATGGAACAACATGAATCTTTTCCACTTGTATATCAAAGATATATCTGTGGTTATATTTATTATAATATTTATTGCATACAGTTGGCCGTTGAACAACACAGATTTTAACTGTACGGGTCCACTTATTTGTGGCTTTTTTCTGGTACAGTACTGCAAATGTATTTTCTTGTCTTTATGATTTTCTCAATAGCTTTTTCTGTAGTTCATTGTAAAAATACAGTATATGTACATATAACATATAAAATATGTGTTAATCAACTGTTGATGTTATCAGTAAGGCTTCCAGTCAACTCTAAGCCATGAATAGTGAAGTTTTAGGGGAGTAACAGTTACACATTGATTATTGACTGCACAAGGGGTCAGTGCCCCCAACCACGCATTGTTCAAGAGCCAAATGTACTGTGTATAGAAAAATCTAATACATAATACTAAATCATCTCCTAAGATAGAACTCCACCCATTCCACCCCTGCTTTCTTTTCTTTCTTTTTTTTTTTTTTTTTTTGCTTTATTTTTCTTTTTAAGATTTTACTTATTTGACAGAGGGAGACACAGCGAGAGAGGGAATACAAGCAGGGGGAGTGGGAGAGGGAGAAGCAGGCTTCCCACTGAGCAGGGAGCACAAAGCAGGACCAGGACCCTGGGATCATGACCTGAGCCAAAGGCATATACCTAATGACTGAGCCACCCAGGCGCCCCTACTTTATTTTTCTTTATAGCATTTTGTAACACCTGCAATTGTATATTCATTTATTTACGTTTGAGTATTTTCCCCTACCACAGAAAATAAATTCCATGAGTCTAGGATATTTTCTCAGAGATATTAATTGATAAGGCCAGTTTTGGGGTTTTTTTTTTTTGAACTTTACTTCAAACAGCCCGTCCACAGTTAAAGATCTTAACCCAAAGGTTCTCCATAATCAGAAGTTCTTTCTCTAAGTCACTGCATATCCCTCTTTCTTCTTACTTACCCTCCCTCCCTCCCTCTTTTAAAACAGAAAGTGGAATTCTTGACATTCACACTTCTGAGAACTGGCAAGTCATACTGAACATGCTCAGGAAACAGGACAAATCTCAAAAAAGTCAAACAAATGAATTTTAGGTTTAGACGCTAATGACGACTAACTGGAGCTTGTGCATCATCTTTTGACCTTCCCTCCCCAGCTTAGCCTAGCTCCAGGCTTACTCCATTTTTCCTTCAGTGCGTACATACTAACCTTCTGTGAACTCCCTGATCCCTTCATCTCATTCCCCTGCTAGCATGGAGAATACTGTTACAAAAATTAGCCAGGCTGTCCTGAATCCCAAACCACCTAGGAAATTTGTTTCTATATCTCAGAGCAGCTAGAAAACTTAGTCCACTGTCTAACTTGTCTTCATATAAGCCCTCACCTGGCATTTGTTAAAGAAAATGGCATTTTATATCTTTCCCACTTTCAATGTCTAAAATATTTTTTAAACTTAAATACTATGTAGAAATAAATAAGAATCATAGGGAAAATAAGAATTGACAATAGAAACTCAATTGCTTGAGTGACTCATCGCTTATGATTCTTTTTTAAGGCGAATCATTCAACCATTTTACAGTATATATTAGTGAGGGTTTGATCATGATAGCAGAAGTACCATGAGTGATATAATTAAGTAACTTATTATAAGGGACCAGCCCTTATATTGTTATAGAAACTGAGGGGAAAGTTTATAGAAAGCTTTGAATTAGGCTCTACTTGCGGGCCTGAAGTCCCTGTCAGTCATGATACAGGGAGACCAAGGACAAACTGCAATCTGTGTGTATCTCTTACTTTTTCTAACCTCCACAATGCAAATGACCTGCAAAAGAAGGAGCACTGTTAGCCACAGAGCTACACATGCACCTGGCCCTGGGCTAGGAGAAGCTGAAGGAGATGCGGCTGGAACTGGAGGAACTGTGAGCTGATTCCCTTCCCCATATCAACATGAGCCAGCAGATCAGTGACAAGGCATATGAGCTGTAGCAGTGCATCCTATGTTGCCTTCAGAGTGTAATGACTGCTGCTTCATTTTTGTCCAAATCTTAGAGAAATTTCTCTTGTGGCCAACCCGAACCCTAGAATCATAGTGGAAAGAAAGTTCTGGGAAGTGTTGTCCTAGCTTAGATTAGTTTACACACTGCAAAACCATCATACTGGTTAGTTTTGTGGGAGTTTTTAAGTAGTTAATAAGTTGGGCTAAATGCCATACTGTTTCTCTGTGTTATCAAACAATAATTCAAACTTACGTTGTAGGGGTGGGCTTATGAATTTAATTCTTTCTTGTTGGCTTGGTTTGATTTGATTTGGTTTGCACATGAATTAGGAGCCAGAAACCACACCAGTAATATGAGCAGGAAAATTTTATTAAGTTATTAAGTAGTAACAGGGGATTAACTGCTAAGAAGTAAAGTAAAAAGTAAAGAGAATTCTAAGGAATAGAGCAGTATTAGAAACAGAGTGCAGCTACTACCTCTTGGACTTAGGCAGAGTACCCACCAGGTTTAAATTGCTAAGGATTACTGGTGCACCTGGTTGGCTCATTCAGTTAAGCATCTGCCTTTAGCTCTTTTCCTGATTCCAGGTCCTGGGATCGAGCGCGTTGAGGAGTCTGCTTGTCCTTCTCCTTCTGCCTCTCCCCCTGCCCCCACCTATGCTCTCTCTCTCTCTCAAATAAAATCTTAAAAAAAAAAATTGTTAAGGATTACTTTAATGGTGAAAAACAGTGTAATCATTTACATTTATATTATGCTTATCATTTATATGATGCTTTCATTCTTAGTTCAGCAAACAGTAATTAGGAATGGCAAGCCCCGTGCTAACTTCGTTGCAGAGTTGCAGGTGAATAGCACCTGGGTCCTTACCCTGAAGAAACAAACTGTCTAATGGCCTTTCATATTCATTAATCAGTTATTGACAGAGGAACATTTCATAGTTACTGAATAATAACATTGGGTTACCGTTTGTTTACTTAGGTCCTTTTTATCAAAAACCATGTTTGTTAAATTAAGAACTGAAGTATATACTCAAAGTTTAAAGCAGGGGTTCTTGTGTAAATGTCACTCTTTTGGAGTAAAAAGAATTAAAGATTAAGCTAAAACTCAATAGTCAGAGCAGAAATAGAAACAAAATAGGATACCTTTGGGCAACAGTGAAGGCCATGGGTCCCTTCACTATGAGTCACTGTGTAATGCCCTCTCTTCCATGATCTATATCTCTTAGAGTCACCCTCTTATAGTTCTTAATCACCCAGGTAATCCAGAGAGTATCCTAGAATCTATCAAAATAGGAATGATTCCTTCTTTTACTTCTTTGAGACACACTGGTTGGTTACTGATGCTCAAAATGATCCCCAGAAGAACTGAAGCTTTCTCTCCTGGTACTCATTGTAGTTCATGTTTACCCTGGGAAAAAATAGAAATAACCTGTTTATTTTAAATTCAAGCACCCTGAAGTGGTACATTCCCTTCCCAGATTCCAAAGATCCCCCATAAGCAGGTGGCACTTTGCAGATGATTTACTGTTCAGGATAGGTCTTACTTCATAAGAGCATTATTCAGGCTCTCACTCTCAATAGAAGTAGATTTAGTTCCTCTTTAAAATTTTCATTTCATTAAACATGTAAAAAAATCTCTAGTGTCCAGACACACAGAGGGTTCATTCTTATTAACAGGTTTGTTGAGGTATAACTTATATACCATAAAATTCACTCATCTTAAGTGTATATTTTAGCAATTTTTAGTATATTATGGTTTTACACAACTATCACACTGTTTAATCTTAGAACATTTCCATCACTCCCAAAAAGAAACCTCATGTACATTTGCAGTCACTTCTCATTCCCAGGCAAACACTAATATACTTTCTGTCCCTATAAGTTTGCCTTTTCTGGATGTTTCATATAAATGGAATCATATGATATATGTTCTTTTATGTCTGGCTTCTTCAGGAAAGGCTTCATAAGTTAAAGCATGAGTTACAATCGACTCATTAAAAGTAGAGAAATGTGAGCAAATTGTAAGGAAAAATCAGAATATGCTGATTAATTGAATGTTCAATTAATAATTATCACATATCGTTATATATAAATCTCTAACTTCCACATATTTCTAATAGAAAACATACTAAGTACTCAGAATCACAGCAGATGCACTTTTGTACTTCTCTGATGATTTAGAAGTTCCTTGAATAACTAACTGGTTTTGCCCATTAGTCATTAATATGGACCCTGCTTGTCCTACTACAGATATGACAGCTTATAGGTAATTCTAACCAATGGAATCCAGATGAGCCCACATTCATGTTATTAAGATTGTTACTAGAAGAAAAATCTTAAAATAATATAAAAAATGGTATTTCATCATTCCTTTTTTCCCCCCTATTGGTAAGTGACAAGAGAGGTTCTTAGAAGTCTACAAAATAGGAAAAGAATTTTGTTTTTCTTAAACTTCATGATCTGGATACATTGCATTTCCTACAGCCAGTCTCAAAGGATTACATTTTTGGGAAAAATTGGCAGGGGGTGGTGATGAAGGGTCTTTTTTCATCTTTTTTTTTTTTTTTTTTTTTTTGCTATAAAATAAAATACTAACTTGAAAATAAATTAGCAGAAAAACATTTGAGAGTGAAGACAGGCATCGACAGTGGGCTGAATCCAAATTTGGCCTGGGAGAGATACGAATGTGCTTATTACAGCAGATGCCTCCAGCATAGCAGAATTTTAGAATGGCCAGAGATAGTGCCTTGCTTTTATTTCCTCCCTTCATTTTCTTGTTCTTTCAGACAACTTAGCATTCCTTCCTCCTCCCCTCTCAGCACAACCTCTTCTTGCTTCTCCCAGTGTTTCTTTGCAGTGGCTACTCCTTTCCTCCTAGTCCTGGAAAACCTCTGCTTCTGAGAAACTCAATTATTATAATACTTTAGAATTACCATTCTTTATTAATATTAGTTTATCTTCACTGTTTAAGCTAGTACTATAAGGCAACTATGGAGTTTGAAGATCTGAAGGAACATGGTTACTTATAAATGTGAAGTTATACTAACCACCTGGTAGAAAATTATATTTTACCAAGGTTGCTGAGTGTGTCCTTTGTGTAAAAGTCTGCACTAGGCCTTGGATGCGCTGCAGTGATACAGAAGACATGGTTTCTGTTATCCAGTACTTGATTATCTTATAGGGCAAGCAGGCATGAAAATCATTAGTAGTAAACAAAAAGGAGGAAACAAAGTGAACTGTGGTACTGAAGAATGTGCCAACAATGAAGGAGACTACCCTGTTTTATTTAAATACCTCATACCCTTATAGTCTCCCTTACATAATGACACTGTGATTTACGGTGACTGTTTCCCCTTCTTCCCTTTCCCTCTGGGTTCAGGCCTTGGTATGTGTGAGTTTTGTTCCCTCCCTCACATGAGGGCCTTCTCCGTCAGGCTTTCTAATCAACTCTCCATACTTTCCTGGACTTGTTCCTCATTCTCTCCTCTTTTCCTTCTCAGAATCCTCTTTCTGTTATTGCTTCTGTTGCAGCAAGTCTTAGAGCTTCCTTCAACATTAATATACATGAAAGCTGGGGCATCTGGGTGGTTCAGTCGGTTTAGCATCTGCCTTCAGCTCAGAGCAGGGTCCTGAGATCAAGCCAGGCTCCCTGCTCGGTGGGGAGTCTGCTTCTCCCCTCTTTCTAACCCCTTCCCCCATCTCGTGTGTTCTCTTCTTCTCTCTCTCTCAAATAAATAAATAAAATCTTTAAAATATATATGTAATATACATGAAAGCCATACTAATCGAGACACTTATTAATGTTATAAAGAAATTTATTCACAAAGGATAATTTGTTACCAATAGTAAACCTTCAACCTCAACAGTTGTTGTATCTTCTTGTTGGATTATCCCTTTTGTTATTACTTTGTTATTATACAGTGCCCTTCTCCATCTCTTGTTACAGTCTTTGTTTTATTTATTTATTTATTTATTTATTTTATTTATTTTTGTGTGTATCCTCACTTTATTTTTTTTAATTTTATTTTTATTTTTTTTTTAAATTTTCAGCATAACAGTATTCCTTGTTTTTGCACCACACCCAGTGCTCCATGTAATCCGTGCCCTCTCTAATACCCACCACCTGGTTCCGCCAACCTCCCACCCCCTGCCACTTCAGACCCCTCAGATTGTTTTTCAGAGTCCATAGTCTCTCATGGTTCACCTCCCCTTTGTTTTAAAGTCTAGTCTGTCTGATTTAAGTATTGCTACTCTGGCTTTCTTTTGATATCCATTTGCATGATAAAATGTTTCTCCACCCCCTCACTTTCAATCTGCAGGTGTCTTTATATCTAAAATGCATCTCTGTAGGGATGCCTGAGTGGCTCAGTTGGTTAAGTGTCAACTCGTGATTTTGGCTCAGGTGATGGTCTCAGGTTTGTGAGATCGAGCCCCACCTTCGGGCTCCACACTCTTTGGGGGGTTGGGGTCTGCTTGAGATTCTTTCCCTCTCCTTCTGCCCCTCCCCTTCTTGCACTTATTCTCTCTTTCTCTCTCTCTCTCTCTCTCTCTCTCTCTCAAATAAATCTTTTAAAGTAAATAAGTAAAGTAAGCAACGTATATATGAGTCATCTTATTTTATCCATTCTTTCACCCTATATCTTTTGATTGGAGCATTTAGCCCATTTACATTCAAAGTAATTATTGACAAATATCTATTTATTAACATTTTATTGCTGGTTTTGTTGTTGTTTCTGGAGATTTTCTCTGATCCTTCTCTTTCATGGTTTGCTAGTTTTCTTTATTGATTTATTTGGATTTCTTTCTCTTTATTCTTTGTATAATTTATTAGTGGTTTTTGATATGTGGTTACCATTAGGTTTATATATAACCTCTTCTGCATGCACATAGCGGTCTATATTAAGTTGATGTTACTTTCTCAGTGAGGTCTATTCTGATAACCCTATTTAAAATTCTACCCATCCCTCTCCAATGCTCTTATTCTCCCTTCCCTGCTCTTATGTGTGTGTGTGTGTGCATCACATATATTTATTATATTTGTTTTCTAGATGTCTTGCCATGTGAACATAGGCTCCAGGAAAGCAGGAAGTTTCATTTGTTCATTGGTATATCCTCATCTCCTAGATTGTATCTGGTACATAATTGATCTTCCATAATGACTAAAGGAAATTAATGATATGTGGAAACAAAAATATAGTAAGGAAGATCAACACAGCTCAAAGTGTTTTGTGTTTTTTTTTTGAAGAATAAACTAGACTTCAGATTCCATTTTGTCTAATTCCAGAATCCATCCCTTTAACCATTACACAGTACACAGCTTCCAAAATACAGCTTCCTTCCACCTTCACAAAATTTGCTATCTAGTAATTGGATATCAGAGTTCCACTGACAAGGCCTTAATGGTTCTGTAACCTTGGGCATCTTATTTTATTCTCTGCGCCACAGTGTCATTAACTACAAATAAGGATGATAATAATATCTACCTTGTAGGGTTAGTATGAGCATTGGATGCAATAGCACATGTAAAATGCTTCCCTCCCAGCAAATGATAAGCCCTTCATAAATGTCAATGACTGCTTCTGATTTTTTTGTTGTTACTGTACCTTTGCTCCTCTTTTTCCTCTTTCCCTTCCTCTTGTCGAGTTAACTCAGTTCTCCCAAGAGGTCTTACGAATGTGGTAAAAGCCAATGAAAAGTCCTATAGGTGGACATCCTGGGTGTCTTAACACAAGAATCAACATTCATACCAACTGTGCAATTACTTCTTATTGGCTCTGTCTGTGCTGAGTTTTGATGGCAAGAACATATCTATCATGTGGGGAAGAGGTGGAGTTGAAGCATGGAGGACATGGTTTGTATATTGCTCTTGGATCAAGAGAACTTTGGGATAAACTTCCAAGAGCTCCAGAACAACCTTTCCCCCCATACACACATACATACTTTATCAGCCTATACACTCCCTACTAAAAGGTCATATGCTGATTACTTAAACTGAAAACATGCAAGATATCTGGCTAACTTCCCAATGGTATCATGTCATATATGTGTGTTTAGAAGCAATCTGTCACTAAACATTTGATACTTTGGGATAAAAGGGATCTAAAAGTTCTAACCAACCCCACAATCTATTCTCCCTATCCTCTCTTTCAAGATTACAAACTCAAATGCTTGAAGAAACCAGACAAGTCATATAAATGATTGAAGGGGAAATTGTACAGAACTGGAAAATGTTTGTTTCGTGTTAGAGGAGCATCTATTTAGTTCCAGTCATTTCTTGTCAGGCAAAAATGTGGGCACAGTGTTACCAGGTCCCACATTTTTCAAAGAGGACATCCACTTCTACAATTTTTCCTAATTAATTAATGATAAAATTCAAAGCAAAAGAAGTACAAGCTGCCAGTCTGTAGCCTCTGCTATAGAACTTCTGTGTGGAGCTGTGTAGGAAACAATGAGAATTGCAGCACTTTAACTTGAAAGATAGTTCTGCCTAAAAATACGAATTTGAGAGTCTTGTAAAGAGAGATGGCTACCAAGCCCAGTTGGGAGGAGAAAGAAGAGAAAATAGTAGAGCTCAGAAACTTGGAAAAAATCTGTGGAATGAGAATAGCCAAAGAATGAGACAGCACAAGAGGTTCACATACAGGAGATCAAAAGAAATTGCTGAATTCCTACTTCAGAATAGAAGTTAAAAGCAAGTTGCTAATTTGAGCGGTCTTTTAGTAGATTATGTAGTGCTGTTAAAATCAACTAATCATTTATTTCACAAGGAAACAATGAGAAAGGAAGTGTAATTATGAGCTGAAGCTAGGCTCTAATTTATTCCACAGGAACAGGGAACTTGATATATTCTATTAGCCCCTCCAAGTAGATTTCTTTTTAGAGAGAATATACTGAAAATGTACTGAAGGGAGGCAGCATCCCATCTGCTGAAGAGTCACACAAGAAGATGGGGACAGGGCTACAGAGGTTGGTCCTCTTTAGCTATGTTTCTGATTCTGCCTCAGACTCAGTATATCTAGCATCCTGGATCCTATTGCAGGATTCCAGGGCAGTCAAATAATTCCTGATGTATTGATTTACAAATAAAAGTTTAGGGCCACCTGAATGGCTTACAGTTAAGCATCTGCCTTTGACTCAGTTCATGATCCCAGGGTCCTGGGACCGAGTCCCACGTCGGGCTCCCTGCTCAGCGAGGAGCCTGCTTCTCCTTCCTCTGCCTACTGTTCCCCCTGCTTGTGCTTGTGCTCACTCTAGCTCTCTATCTCAAATAAATACACAAAATCTTTCTTTAAAAATTAAAAAATTTTATAGAATAACTTAATCAAAACATGAAAATTTGAATGTTTCTATCTTCTAGAGAAAATGAACTTCTCTCAAAAGTATATCTCTTCTTACTGTGCTATCATCATGTATAGAATATAGTATAAAATGGTTATGTCCATGCCAAGCAAAATAAGTCAGTCAGAGAAAGACAATTACTGTATGATCTCACTCATATGTGGAATTTAAGAAACAGAACAGAGGATCATAGGGGAAGAGAGGAAAAAATAAAACAGGATGAAATCAGAGAGGGAGACAAACCATAAGAGACTCTTAATCAAAGGAAACAAATTGAGGGTTGCTGGAGGGGAGGGAGTGGAAGGATGGGGTAACTGGGTGATGGACATTAAGGAGGGCACGTGATATAATGTGCAGTGGGTATTATATAAGACTGATGAATCACTGACCTCTACCTCTGAAACCAATAATATATGTTACTTAATTGAATTTAAATAAAAATAAATTTTTTAAAAATAAAATTTTTGTGTCCCCCAAATTGAGAAAGGAACTAGCCAGCTTTAATGTACATTCTGGTTTTTCTTAGAGCCAGTAAAATCTCTGCTATTTCTACCCACTGTCCCACGTATTGCAAAACTGTCCCACGTATTGCAAAACTGGATGAGGAGGAGTACTGTGGTAGGGGAGATGATTATGAATTATACAGGCCTAGACTAGATAGGATTTTATTCATGGGCAACATGAGGGTTGGAAGAAAATATTAGATTATAGATTTTAAATTATTTAGAGAATATTTCTAATTTTTTAAATAATGAAATTTAAAGTACATGAGCCACTTGGGAGTGTTGACATGATGTGTAGTAATGGGAAAATGTTACACTATTTGAATATCTAGATACCACAAAGCTTTGGCTTTTATATTTACTGCCTTAGGGTGTTTCACTGGAATGTTGATTGAATGAATCAATCATTCAACATGATTGAATACATAGCTTATTTTGTTAGGTTTTCTTTTAATATTACAGAGAATAATTGGAGAAAAGTGTCTAATTCTTAATTCAGTTCAGAAGATACATGTGACCATCTTAGGTGAGAAGTCAGAAGCTGGACACATAGTACAGTGCCTTCCACAGGGCTTGAGTAGATAGAGACCCTCCTGGGCCAGGATTCTTGTGAGCACAAGTATTTTGTCCACCCTCAGCTCTGTGACAGTTGCTAATCCTCATTTCAGCTGTGCTGCAGGAAAAGTAAAATTCCCAGCCTTGATGTAAGAAGCAAGTGTGCTACCAAAACTGTAAGAGGAAAAGGCAGAGTTAGAGAGTCAACTTCCTACATAAAAGAGCAATGGGAAGGCTAATGCAATATTGTAGAGTTTCCTAACCCCAACTCATGTATCTTGTGTGTCTTTTACACTCATTGAACTTACAAATAAGATTTCATTTGAAGCTTAAACTCCACTTTCAAAAAAGGCCTGAAACCCACTCCCATCTTTAAATGGTCAAGAGAATGTCACCAAAAATTTTGTTGAATTGATTATCCAGTGTTCAGTACAAGAGCCCAAGTCCCCCTTGATTGATTCCAGATCAATTCTTTGCTTTAATCCTTTGGCCTGGATCCATGACTCTCATCCATGTTGCACATTACTCACCTGAGTGATTGTAAAGACAGCAGGTGCAAAACTCCCATCAAAAGACAAAAATCCTTGGGGCTAAGGTCTGGACATCAGTGTCTTAAGAGTTGTTCAGTTGGACTCAGAAGTCCTTAAGGGTCCTAAAACCCAGAGAGTCTGTCATTACCTTTTGTGAAAGTGCTGATGCTATCTCATATAGCTTATTAACAAACTTTGCCAATAGACATTGTTGTAAAGATAGTACTCTCCAGAGTTGATGGGGAGAGGGAATGGTGCTTTTAGGGCCCAAAAAATAACTCCATGCCTTTTTTCAGATCTATAATTTAAAAATTCTGAAAGACAGGTCAATGAAAAATGAAAGATTCCTGTTTTAATTAATTGTACCTATTGATTTAAATCAAAAAGTATGTATTCAGCTGAACCCTTTGGTAAGCTAAATGAGGAACCTTAACATAAAAGATCTAGCCTCTCTCTTTGAGGAACTTGTGATTTATTATAATTGAGTTGGAGAAAAAGAACTTGTAGGGATGCTTGGGTGGCTCAGTTGGTTAAGCCGCTGCCTTCAGCTCAGGTCATGATCCCAGGGTCCTGGGATCGAGTCCCACATCGGGCTCCTTGCTCAGCAGGGAACCTGCTTCTCTCTCTGCCTCTGCCTGCTTGTGCGCTCGCTCTCTCTCTCTCTCTTTGACAAATACATAAATAAATAAAATCTTAAAAAAAAAAAGAACTTGTAAATGCAGTAATAATAATAATACCTAGCATTGATTAAACATTTCCTATATGAAGCACGTTACATGTACCATGCTATTTAATCCTCACAGTCATAACCTTGAGAAGTGTGAAATTAAAACCCCTACTTTTATCTTTATTTAACAGATGAGGAAAATAAAACACAGAAAAATTAACTTATCCAAAGTTATTGAAACGCAGGTAGTCTGAGTTCAGAACCCATTCTCCTTAGTCATCCATCAACCAATTAAGTAGTAAGATATAATAAAATGGTTGTTTTTAAGCCACTAACTTTTGGGCTGTTATTTTTACACAGCAATAGATAACAGATATACTGGTCCATAGTAAGTTCTCCCCTAATATCGATGTTATTATTATTCTGTAGATCTTTGATGCCAAGTTCTGACATCCAGATAGGATCGATGAGGGGCTGTTATAGGTGCTCAGGTGAGGGGAACAACATTAATTAAATAATATTTTATTAACTTTATAGCGGATTGTGGCTTAAAAGGAATATTGACTAGTGCAAGAGAAGATTTTTTTGAAGATTATTTATTTATTTATTTATTTATTTATCTATTTGAGAGGGCGAGTACAAGCAGGAGAGACAAAGGGAGAGGAGAGAGAATCTTTTTTTTTTTTAAGATTTTCTATAGAATAACAATGAAAGTACTAATTTATAATTCTGAGTTTAACAAATAATGAAGAGATTTGTTTTGTTCAAGCAAACCTCAGAATGCTGTTTCTGAAAGGCTCTCTGGCTGCCGTTTGCATTTTTGCTATGTCTCAAGTTAAGAAGGCATTTGTATTAGACCAGAATTTTTATCTATTTACCAAATAATTGATTTCCCAATTGCGTGTTTGATGGCTTGACTCATTATGTTGTAAAGATCTATGGTATCACAAGGAAAGCTGTGGAAAAACAGGGCATTTTGCTTTACTGGTTTTTCTTACAAAATAAATTCATTTATTTTGTTGGGGGTGGAGGGGACTGCAGAGACTATACTTGGCCAACACTAAAATCTGTTGTCTTCTCCATCCAAGAAAATTAACTGAAGTTTGATATGACTTCTGGGAAGTGCGTTGTAGCTGACATCTGGGTGTGCCCCATACCAAAGTGTTATCATGAGAGATTGGTCCACCAGGAATGGAACTGAATGCTCTCAAAGGATTGAGTAAAAAATAAATTATCTGGACTATATCACCTTTTTTGGAATTTATCAACGTTACATTTTTACAGAACAATTCACTCTATTAGTGGGGTGCTATGTCACAATTGTCAGTTACTTGTTCTTCCTAACGGAACTGTATACCATGCCAGTGGCGTCATCCCAATTTTTTTTGTTGTTTTTTTTTTTTAAGATTTTATTTATTTATTTGACAGACAGAGATTACAAGTAGGCAGAGAGGCAAGCAGAGAGAGAGGAGGAAGCAGACTCCCCGCTGAGCAGAGAGCCCGATGTGGGGCTCGATCCCAGGACTCTGAGATCATGACCTGAGCTGAAGGCAGAGGCTTTAACCCACTGAGCCACCCAGGCGCCCCTTCATCCCAATGTTTTAAACCTTGTACATGACAGTACGTTTTAGAATTACCATCATAGCCCCCAGCAGAGTGCTAGCCACGTCTTTGGTGCTCTGAAAAATGTTCGTAGTTATAATTTATCCTTAGGTACCTGTGGCTATGCAGAGTCTTCTAGCCAAATATAGATCTTATTTTTTTAATCATTGCTTAATTCTTTTGTCTGTCATCATGTTTTTCTTTTGGGTCTTGAAAAAATGAGATTCTAATCCAAAAATGCTTTAGGAATGCTTACTGTGCTATAAAAGGCAAAGGAATATTAGTATCTTTACATTTATGATTGACATGTATGTAATCTTAAAATACCATTGACTCCAGATCTTTTTGTTTCCTGTGATGAGCACTTGCCAAAGGCAGCAAAAGGATCAAGGCATGCATCTCATGGGATTGATGTAAATAATTATAAATACTTCCCATTCCTTCTCCTACTTAAATTTGAAAATCATACTTTATGTTATCTCAGTCATTGATAAAAATGTTGGAAAGAGCAGAATTTCATAGCAGACTACTTGACACTTCTTTTTAGAGTAGTGTCACTCTATTTAATCATTAGATGTAGAAAATGTGATGGGTAAAATAATTTGGAATCAAATCACAGATTGCCTAGAATTTTCAAAAAACCAGACTTTGCTCTGGAGCCAAAACACAACACAACACAAAGACAGAGTTTTGAGATAAAGAAGAACGGTAGTGTTATCATTTCGCCAGGCAAAGGAGGTTGCAGCAGGCTAACACCTTCAAAACTGCAGACCCTCCCAGGGTAAAAGACTGAGGGGTGTTATAAGAAAACACAGGATCTGGGCATTTTCCATAGGAATCTGGTACATGCTGCCAGCCACATTCATTATGTTGTCAAGGTGGTCGCATGACTAGCACTGGCTCTGACCATCCGAATCTTGAATCTCATTACTAAGTATGCATTGAGGTAAGCGAGATGTCAGTTTTAATATAGGTTCCTGGAACAAAAGATTCTACAGAAAAACAAGGGAAGGGGAGGGGGAGGCTTCGAGAATGAGGAGAAAGTTTGTTGAATTTAAAGTCAAGTCTTGCTGAAGCATTTATGTGTCCCATTTTAATTTCCATCCATCTTTATTTTTCTCTAGCAGTTTCAGAATGTCATATTAAGGAGTTTAGACTAATATTTTTCTCTAGTCACCAAGAAGTATCCAATAGCATACTCTTGAACAAGGCAGTGACAAGGTTGTGTTTCAGAAACTTAACGGTGTGGAAGAGATTCAGGAGGATTTAGAGGTTGGAGGAACAGAGGTCCCAGAGGCCATGGAGTGGGCTAGTATGACAGACAAATGTTGATTATAGTACTTAGGGAGAAATCCACATGGAAAGTTATCTGGAGCATGGTTTGCTTTTAGCGGGGGCGGGGGGGGGGGGTTACAAACCAAAGAGGCCAACAAATAATGCAAATGAGTTAAGCAGGTCAAAGGAAGAACAAGTGTAATGAGGGCAGCCACCACTGAGCTCCATCAGTTGTCACCATGTAGGAATGCAGAAACAATTGTTACCACGTTTTTCAAATTTTGAAGAGAAGCTGAAAATCTAGCCTTTAAATGAAATCTCTACATTTGTAAATGTTGGCTTAATTTAAAAAAAAAAAACAACACTTCTAGACAGCTAAAAAAACAAATGAAAACAAAAACAGCCCACATCTGCAGCTAGTAGAATGCCAGTTTTAATAACCTGTAGCTTTTAGCTTCTCTGGCTGTGAATTCTTCTTCTTCTTTTTTTTTTTTTTTTAAGATTTTATTTATTTATTTGACAGAGATCACAAGCAGGCAGAGAGGCAGGCAGAGAGAGAGGAGAAAGCAGGCTCCCCTCGGAGCAGAGAGCCCGATGTGGGGCTTGATCCCAGGACCCTGGGATTATGACCTGAGCCGAAGGCAGAGGTTTTAACCCACTGAGCCACCCAGGTGCCCCTGGCTGTGAATTCTTATTGTGTAGTATAGTAGGGAAAAAAACCTAAGGACAGGAATTAGAAAATTTCTGGTAGAGTACAGCCTGATAACATAATTGAGAAAAGAATGGAAAATGCAAAACTCATGACTCTCTTTATGGGTAGCAAAAGCCAAGATTTTATTAACAACTTGTCCCTAAAGAGCATTTTATAAATAGATGGCTCATTTAGCTTAATTTTGCTTAGGTAGCATTGTTTCCTTCTTATTAGTCAGCATTGTTGGCATTTCTGAGAAATCATAGATTTGACGGGGACTTGTGGAGGAGCTGCTGAATTACAGAAGTTATTACAGCAGAAAATAAATTATGTAGTGCTATAAATACTTGACTCAGTGACTCAGCAAATTCCCTTTATGTCCAAAGGGAAACATGTTGTACCTAACTTATGAGGTCTGTTTTTAATTTCTTCAGCTTTGCAGTCGTCCCTTTTTGTCACTGATAGATTTTTACATGATGTGAGAGACATAAAGACAGACCACGTTCAGATGGAGATTTAAGTATTGGGGAAATGAAAGCACTGGGGAAACCCTGAGTCACTGGGGTGCTTTCATACTGATGTCAGGGGATTACCAGGAAAAAATCAGAGAACCATCTGGAATGGCTGTGAGAAACTAGATAGTTTTATTATACTCTTAGGTGATATTTCCAACTAATGAAATTAGAATAAAAGTTGTAATGTTAGAAGCAAACCCCTGGAAAATATGTAATTAACTTTTTTAGAATTCAGCAAGCATTCTATATATCTGTAATACTCATATTTAAGATACTTTAACCAGACATTTGAGTAGATGCCAAGATGTGCCAGAGATGGTTTCTGCTTTCAAAGGCTATTAGGAGAGAGATTATATATACACAAAATTTTTAAATTATTTATGTTTAATTGATTAATAGTTCAGTACTTTGTTTATAAAACCTAGTAAATTGTTGGTTTTTTAATAAGTATTTATTATCCTCTTAATGAGCATGTAAAAACAGAACACTGTAGGAACTGATTTCATATAGTATATCTTCTTATAAAACAGTAAAGAATTATTTTTAAAAACCCTCTGTATCTTGATTATTTTTTTTTTTTTAAAGATTTTATTTATTTATTTGTCAGAGAGAGAGAGGGAGAGAGAGCGAGCACAGGCAGACAGAATGGCAGGCAGAGGGAGAAGCAGGCTCCCTGACGAGCAAGGAGCCCGATGTGGGACTCGATCCCAGGACGCTGGGATCATGACCTGAGCCGAAGGCAGCTGCTTAACCAACTGAGCCACCCAGGCGTCCCGGTATCTTGATTATTTTTATAATAAAAATACCAGTACTTCTTCTTGCTACTAAATAAAGCATAATGGCAATTAAAATCTGTCAGAAACTCTTCCAACCTATCATTTCAGCACATGCTTGAAAAAAATGTCCTAAATGTAGAAATAGAATGAAATAATTATTAGAGAAGTATAAACAAAGTTCTGTATAAGACAGTATCTTAGTCTGCTTGGGTTGCTATAACAAAATAGCATGGACTGTGGTTTAAACAACAGACATTTATTTTCTTGTGCTTTTGGAGACTAGGTATTTAAGATCATGATTCCAGCCAGTTTAGTTTCTGGTTAAAGACTCACTCTTTTTTTTTTTTTTTTTTTTAAGATTTCATTTATTTATTTGACAGAGAAACGCACAATAAGGAAGAACGGCAGGCAGAGGGAGAAGCAGGCTCCCTACTGAATCAGGAGCCTGATACAGGACTTGATCCCAGGACCCTGGGATCATGACCTGAGCTGAAGACAGACACTTAACTGACTGAACCACCCAGGCGTCCCAAGGACACTCTTGCTGACTTGCAGTTGCCTTCTTGCTGTGTCATTACATGACCTTTCCTCAGTGCATGTATGCACCAAGAAAGGGAAGGAGGAGAGAGAGAGAGAAAACACTCTGGTATCTTTTCTTAGAAAGACACTAATCCTATCAGATTAGGGCCCCACCCTTTGGACCCCATTTAATCTTAATTCTTTCAAATACACCTTACTGAGGGCTAGAGTTTCAACATATGAATTTTAGGAGACATAAATAGTTTATAACAGATCGGAAACAGGAAACAATCAGGGAAGGCATTTTGGAAAAGGTAGCATTTGAATAGGCTCTTAGAGAATGGGTAGGATTTTAACCATTAGAGATTGGAAGGAGAGACTCCAAGAGGAGGAAATAGCTTAACCGTGTCACAGCAGTGAGAAAGCAAAGAGTAAATTTAGCACACAGGGAGTCAGCTCTTTCACCTGCAGGATGACATCTACACAAGTGAATAATACTCGGGAAGTCAAAGAGGATGTGGAAAGGATGTGGCCAAATTATTTTGTACCTAATAAAACATCATTTTCTGGTTTCAGCACTGCTATAACTAGCTCTGTGACCTTGGTTATGCCCCACTACTTCTGTGTGTCTCAGCATTCCATGTGTCAATGAAAAAATTATCCCTGGGGTTTCATTTACTTTAATGAGTCTGTACTTCAAAAAAGTAAGTGATTTAAGTTCACAAGTATTATGTGTTTCTGTGTGCCCATATACTTTCACATTTGTGCTCTCATAGCAGTAGATATACACACTTCTGCAAGTGTTTGATGATAGGCAGAAAAATCTGCTGCCACTTACCAACCTGAATTACACTCCTCCCACCTCAGTGTGAATTGGGAACTTTTTTCTGCATATTGCCATGACTCAACTGGACTTCCCAGGGAGAGTTGACCAGGCACATTGGGGAAATACCCAACCTTGTTCCATGCCCTTTTCCAACTTCATTGGCTCTTTTATTTTCTCCTGTTTTAGGCTTCTGATTCTTTCATGACTGCTTTTTTTTGCCCTGTTAAAGAAACGTAATCTCAAAGCCTTTTTTCATAGTCAGTGGTAGGCACCTGGGTAAGGAATCCATTGACTCATAGCAGTATTTCCTTTTTAACAGGAACTAGGCCTTAAGCTACAGGAATGAAATATAAACAGTAAAATTCTAGACAATAAATGGACATAGAGTGTAGGGATGGGGTGAGGTGGTGAATTTTATGGTGTTCCTAAAAACCTAAGAAGTGAAAAATGACCCCCTGGAGCTTAAAGACCATCTTCAGTCCTAGAGCACTCTAATATACTTTACAACTACCTGTTCTTAACTCTGGAGCTGTCTTGGTTATTTTTTAGCAAAATAATTACAACTATTTACTTATTTTCTAGAATTCTAGGTATACTTGCAGGCTTACCTATGCAAACACTTGGATAACTTTGATTCAGTCTATATGATTGAGTAGATAATTCTTCTTCCTGTAAAATGGCTACTGGGTTAAGAACTTCTTCCTCATTTTAGAGGCTTAGTTTTAATGAATCTTTCCAACCTAAATAAGAAGCAGTAGAACTAAAGTTGAAGAAGAATTGTTTTCCTCAAAAACAGGTATATTTCTTTTTAAGAAATATATTTTCTTTCCACACTATATTTAGTCAACTTATAATACTAAGTTTTTCTTCTCAAAAATAGGTTAGCCTACCTCTTTCAGATACACATCCAGGTCAGGAAGGTGTTATCTTCATAATGAACTTAAGCTACAGCTTAGGTGACTCATCTGAGAATATTCTATCAGTCAGAAATTGTTCAAGGTCCAACCCCAGTATTTACCGCTCTGTGGCCTCCACTTTGCGTAGGCACCACCTTAGTGAATCACACTGGCTATCCGTCACTCATTCTCTGAAGACCACAGTTTCAAAATAAAACCCTTAGAAAATGTAGGCACTGAAGTAACAGTTGCAGTTACTTCACCCACAGTTGAGTGTACCATGGACGCAACCTACAATTTGAGTCTTTATTTGGTCATTGACAAAGGCCTTAAATTTTTGAGTCAAAACTTTGGTGAAATTCAGAAATGTAGGCCCCAAGATGTTGATTCTGTTGTTTATAGGAAATGCCTTCAAGACTTACTTAGCTTTTCATAGTTCTAACAAAATAATTTAATGTTTTGGTTTTTTTTTTTCCCTTTGTCTCTGGAAAAGTTGAGTAGATGGAAACTATGAAAGGAAAAGATGTACTACAGAACTGTAATTCAATAATACTGTGGTTTCTGCTTTCATCTAATAAAAAGCAGAAAATAATATAAGGAAGAAGTTCATTTTTCTTAGATTATTGGTAATATAATTCAAGTTCAAAATCAGAGCTTGCTAATTGTTTTTTTCCTCTGGATTCTCTTCGTCATCGGAAGAGTCTCTCAAGTAGTGATGGTATCCAAATATAATCAGAAGATTTAACTCTAAAGTTTAATCACACAAAGAATGAAATGTGTGCTTCCAGGGGATACACCTTTGTCTTTGTCTTTTTATCCTAATATAGTAGTGACCAATTACATGCAAGTTCTTTAGAGGTGAACGGCCATAGGCAGCTTTCTTGGTGCCTGGCCTGCCTTGCTGCCTCTGCAGACCTCTAAAACTGCCTATTGTCTACTTAGGCAGTTGCTCATATTTTTCCAAGATATCCATGCCTTCCCTCATGGGCTTTCATCTGTTGTACTATGACCTGTACAACTATGCTACTGCCCGTACTATCTCCATGATTGCCCAGCTACTGCTACTGTTTACTAAATATATATCAAGTGCCAGGTACTATGATGAGTATTTTTACATCTTCCCACTTCCATGGGGCAGAGCTACCCGAAAATGAAGTTAGCATAGTATAACATAATCTTCGTAGCTTTACTTCCATAATGTATCTTCTGAATTATCAGACTGTGATGAATGACTACAACTACCATTCATGACTGTGAGCTAATTTTTTTCTTTTTCATTGTTAACAGACATAAAATTTACTACCTTGACCATTTTTTTTTCAAGATTTGTTTAATTATTTTAGGGAGAGAGAGCATGTGTGAGTGGGAAGAGGGGCAAAGGGAGAGGGAGAGAGATCTCAAGTACTCTCTACTGAGCTCAGAGCCTGATCCAGGGCGCGATCCCATGACCCTGAGATCATGACCTGAGCCAAAATCAAGAGTTGGACGCTTAACCAACCAAGCCACCCAGGTGCCCCTTGATCATTTTTAAGTGTACAGTTCAGTGGTATTAAATACATTCTACATATCACTGTGGAGTCACTGCCACCATACATCCCCATAGCTTTTTTCAACTTGTAAACTCTGTACCTATTAAACAATAATTCCCCACTCTTCTAACCTCCAGCCCCTGGCAACCACCATTACACTTTCTGTCTTCATGAGTTGACTACCCTAAGTACCTCATGTAAGTGAAATCATGCAGTATTTGTCTTTCAGTAACTGGCTTATTTGACTTAGCATAGTATCTTCAAAATTCATCCATGTTATAGCATATTGCAGAATTTCCTTCCTTTTCAAGACTGAGTAATATTCCATTAGTATGTGGATATCACATTTTGCTTATGCATTTGTCAGTTGATGGATACTTGGGTTGCTTCCACATTTTAGCCATTTTGAATAATGATGCTATGAACATGGGTGTACAAATACCTTTTTGAGACTCTGTTTCAATTCTTTTGAAGTGGAGGAGCTGGATCATATGGAAATTCTTTTCCTGATTTTTTTTTAAGAACCACAATACTGTTTTCCACAGCAGCTGCACCTTTTTACATTCCCAACAGCAGTGCACAAGTCTTCCCTCTTCTTCACATCCTCACTAGCCCTTGTTTTTTTTTTGGGGGGGGGGGGGGCTTTTTTCCAGGTCATTGAGAAATAATTGACATGCTTAACTATGTAACTTTAAGGTATCTGGCATGATTTTTTAAATATAATTTTTTATTTTTTTATTAACATATAATGTATTATTAGCCCCAGGGGTACAGGTCTGTGAATCACCAGGTTTGCACACTTCACAGCACTCACCATAGCACACACCCTCCCCAATGTCCATAACCCAACCACCCTCTCCCTACCCCCCTACCCCCAGCAACCCTCAGTGTTTTTTTGTGAGATTAAGAGTCTCCTATGGTTTCTCTCCCTCCCAATCCCATCTTGTTTGATTTATTCTTTTCCTACCCCCCAAGCCCCCCACGTTGCCTCTCAACTTCCTCATATCAGGGAGATCATATGATAATTGTCTTTCTCCGATTGACTTATTTCATTAAGCATAATACCCTCTAGTTCCATCCATGTCGTCACAAATGGCAAGATTTCATTTCTTTTAATGGCTGCATAGTATTCCATTGTATATATATACCACATCTTCTTTATCCATTCATCTGTTGATGGACATATAGGTTCTTTCCATAGTTTGGCTGTTGTGGACATTGCTGCTATAAACATTCAGGCGCACGTGCCCCTTCGGATCACTACATTTGTATCTTTAGGGTAAATACCCAGCAATTGCACTGCTGGGT